>NC_133620.1:285076373-285376373 GCF_048593235.1 Sminthopsis crassicaudata
GGCTGCCCGATCTATGGCCTTCATCCACTGTCCCTTGAGCTCCTCAGACTCAGCTCTGAATGAGTAGACTAGACCAGACTGTTGTAGCTGAAATGCCCGGGGATCGGTCAAGGGCCCACTGGTCACCTGGTAGCCCAGCAGGGGAATGGAGGTATGAGCTTTCATATCCTGGGAAGGCAAGAAGGTAGAAAGTAAAGTAAGAAAGAGGGAGGAATGTTTGGAAGAAAGAAGAAAAGAAAAGAGGAAAGGAAGGGAAAGTGAATAATGGCCAATTTTGTTCTGTTTAGGAGCACCCTTCCCCCTTACAGAGGGATAGGAATTATGTATGGACAGGTGTTAGGTATCCCTCAAGAGGTATGGAGACAGTGTTCATCATTCTTAGGGAAAAGTAAACATTGCCTATCCCAAGAATTAGGTTCTCCTAAGTTGCACCACTAATTTGTGGCTCTGTGATCCTGAACAAATCACCTACGTCCCCTCCTTCCCCCTACAACCCACATCCCCTCCCACCTGTGCTACATATTAAAAAAGAGAGCGAGAGCGACGCATCCCCATTGCTTACTTCTCTTGTCATGGATGGAGATGGCAGATGTGAAGGTGGGTTGGGAGGGGCTACTGAGATGTGAGGGCTAATGGTGGTGCTGTTACCTGTGGGGCAGCATAGATGTAAAGCACCAGGGGGTCATCTCTGGGGATGACACACCAGCCTCGGCTGCCACTCTTCCCCCACTTGTCTCCCAGGAGCTGCAGGAAGCTGCACATCAGGCTCTGTTCCGAGACCTTTGAAGACTCTTTCTGAGAAATGCACAGGGGCATCCATCAGTTGGTGTGGAATAATCCCCCCAAAGAACTAGTAGGAGCTGGAAACCAATTACCATCTGCTTAGTTTCCTTCCCTGCAAAAGGAGGGGCTTGAAAACCAGATGATCTTCAAGGAGCCTTCCCACTGTGGTTGTGAGTTGGGTGGGCAGAAGCAATCTGGGAAAGCTTTGTGGAGGAGGTGAGCCTTGCCATGAAGGCAAGATTTGGAGGGGAAAAAAGAAAGGGGAAATGAAGGCATTCCAAGAGGCGTTCAGGTCCGTGGGTGTGCATGTGTGCACCTAGTTAGCTGTGCCACTGGGCACGTGCTCATGGCAGGAGAAAACACGGGGCGCCCTGTGTCCCAGAGGAGATCCCTGAGTCACCACTCCCTGCCTTAACGGTGTAGACAGAGATCCGGGGTAGAGCCCTCTGGTGGAGAAGAGGGAGAAGACAGGTGGAACACCCTCTCAGGGTCTTAATTGCTCCTGTGCTCTGGAGAAATTTGGAGTCCAGATTTGAGTTTTCAGTTCAGTTAGGGAGTTCTCCCGGCCCTGCTGGACACGCCTGCAGTACAAGTTCATCAGAGTGTGAGTTCTTTTAGAGGAGGACTGTTCTTTGGGCTTAGTATCGCTGGCACATACTAAGCACATCGCTGGTGCTTCAAAAATGATAGCTGACTGACTGACAGATCAGTTACTGCTCATAGCCTTAGAGAATTCCTAGAGGGGGTTGGGCAGAAGTAGGGCCTCTGGGAGGTTGGCTGATTTGTCCAGGGTCATAAATCAGTATTTGTCAGCACTCGAACCCAGATCTTTCTAATTCCCGGATGGATATTTGTCTACTACACTAGACCACCATACCATCCATCCCTGGAGAGTGGTAGAATACTTTGCCATTAGCAATATGGGATTTGATAGTAGCAGAGAGGGCAAATCTGGCCCACAGGCCTTCAGCCTTCTCTTTTTCCACTGGACAGTGGGATAGGGGAGTCTCTCTGAATCATTCCTTTGCCCCTTCCCACTCCACTTCTTATTTGTGTTGTAGCTCTCTGCCCCCAGTTAGATTATAAGCTTCCTAAGGGCAGGAATAAGGCCACTTTTTATCTCTGTATCTCCCCAAGTGGTTGGTATATACCTTAGAACACAGGAAACACTTAATGTTGAACTATATTGTGATGTATGTATGCATGTGTTATCTTTATCATTATTGATGGAATATGTACTTTGAGGGAAACAAGAATTGAACACCAGGACATTGCAAGCTAATGGAAAATAGTCCAGGTCACAGTCAGGGTGCGATGCGGAACATTAGTGAAATGGAGCATCCAGGACACAAGAGTCAGGTAGGGAAAGGGAACAGGTGCGGGGTGGAGGGTGGGAAGTGGGGAGTGGGGGGAATGATTCATATTGTGGGGCATTGATTGGATCCAGACTCAGGAGAGACTTGGGTCTGAATCTTACCTGACATTTATTATGAGCAACTCTGGGAAAATTGTTTACTTTCCAGGAAGGAAGGGAGGGAGGAAGGAAGAAAAGGATGAATGAAGGAGGGAGGGAGGGAAAAAAGGAGGTAGGGAGGTAAGGAAGGATAGAGAAAAGGAAGGAGAAAAGAAAGAAAAGAAAACAAAGAAGAGAAAAGGAGGAAGGAAAAAAGGAAGAGAAAGAGGAAGAAAACAAGAATTTATTAAGTTCCTACTATGTACCAAACACTGTGCTAAGCACTTTATAAATACTATCTTATTTGATCCTTATCACAACTCTGGAAGGTAAGTAATTTTATTCTGCCCATTTTACAGATTAGGAAATTGAGATAGAAAGTGACTTGCCCAGGGTTACTTAACCTTTTTCTGTCTCAGTTTCCTTATTTGTAAAAAGGGCACAGTAATTCTTACAAGATGAATTAATATTATGTAAAATGATTTGTAGACTAGCAAGTCCTCTGCAAATGTTGGTTAATATTATAATGAAAGGTAAGGAGGCAAAAGGGGGAGAGAGACAGTTTGAATCAGAAAGACCTGGATTCTAGTCCTGTTTCTGACACATACTAGCTGTGTGACCCAGGGCAAGTCACTTAACTTCTTAGGGCCTTGGACAACTCCCTAAGTCTAAAATCATATTACCTCCCAAAGCCTTGGTACCCTCATCTGCAAAAATGGGGTCGCTAATACCTGTTGTATCTCCTTCACAGGGTCATTATGAAGACTAAATACCTAATGTATATTGTCTTTTCCAAACTCTTAGGCACCACAAATGTTCATTATTACTACTACCAGTATAACCATCACCACTAACACTAGTTCTACTTTTCACTACTGCTACTCCTCCTAGTTTACTATTACTGCTACCACCACCACCACCATCACTACTACTAGTCCTTGCATTAATGGAAGGAATCTCCACATTGGGAATTTCCTACTCCTGAAACCACAAGTCAGGATTAAGAAAATATATTACAACACATACAAGGGAGACCTTGGAGTCAGAAAAACCTGAGTTCAAATTCTGCCTCTGATGCATAACTGGCAAGGGACTTAACAGTGATTAACCAGCAGTGATTAACCAGCAGTGATTAACCCAGTGATTCTTTAGGACGTAAGAATGTACAACAGATGCCCACCTGCATTGATTGAGGGACTTTCCTCATAGGGAATTTTTGAGTCTCTACACCAAAATATATCAGAATAGGACAGAAGCTGGATGGGGGAACCTGCTGAATGGTTGAAGGACTTAGTCATTCTTCTGGGCCCTTCTATAAGACTTATCATTAGAACTAGATTGAATGGGTCTTTAGAGACTATATAGTTTAACTTCATTATGTAGATGAGAGAGCTAAGATCCACCCAGAATGAGAAGTGACTTGCTCAGAGTCATACAGTTACCACCAGAAGAAACGGGATTTGAACTCAGGCCCTCATTCCAAATCTGGTGCTCTTTCTGTGACACCACAAAACCATAAAGGGAAACTACTATTATATGCTGTCCCATTTATGTACTGGATATCTATGGCTGATAAGGTCAGTTAGTACTGGGTTAATGAGATTATGGTTTGGAACCCAGCAGGCCCTCAACAAATTCTTGTCATTGGAAGCTGGGGAATAGTCTCTGGAGAATAGGTTGGTAGAACTGGGAGGAACCAGCCTAGACAAGAGAGGGATAAAGAAGAACTGGGCAAATCACCTTGGCTCTTAGTTACCGTGGTTATAAATGATGAGATTAGATTAGACAGTCTCTGAGATCTCTTCTAGTTCTGACATTTTTGGGTTTTCTAAAAATGAAATTCCTGCTTTTAAGCATAAACACCACAAGTCCAGCTTGTGACTGGTCAGCTCCATCAGTCAAACAATATTATTGTGACTGAAGGAAGATCTGAGGTTAGTGAATCATTGGTCACAAATGGCCACCCTAATAATCTGCTATCAGAAATCTATCAAGTCTCAAAGGGATCAGATTGGAGTATGTATAGTTCATTCCAAATGTAAGTTAAGCTACTCTGGATCAGTAGTGTGCCACCCAGATGTTGGCACTTAGTTTCAGCTCTGCGCATAACTTACTCCTAGATTAGCAGCTTAAGGTTCAGGATAAATTAATGGAGGATCAAAGAGTTCTTTTTTCTATGTGGGAAGTCAAGGCAGTCTGAGGGGCCTAAGGACTCAGGTTTGATGTGCTTTATTCACTTCCCGTTAATGTGTTCTGTCTTTGCAAATTATATCAGGGATGGCATATGTGCATTGGGGTGGAGTGTACCCTTTCCTCTTTTATTCTAAGTCAGAATCAAGAGGAAAGCCAACTGGAAACTAAGATCCTATTTTGTTCTGGGTTATATGAAAATAAAGTCTCTCTTTCCTCATCTGTAAGACCAAGGAGTAGGATGAATTGACCTGGAAGGCCCATATAACTCCAAAATTCTCTGATTCAGGATCCATTCTGGACTTTGGAGAGGACTCAATCTCCCTACTGCAGGCTCTATACTGGGGGCAGACCTGAAGTCAAAATTGTTGTTATTCATCCTTTATTCTTGAAGAGGACCAATGATGTCAGGAGGGTGATATCTTGACTGGCAAAGGAATTAGATTTAAGTGAGACAGAGCTGTGCAGAGTCGTCAGCCCCACTCTCTCCTCCACAGTCACAGGAGTCCAGTGGTAAAACAAAGGTCAAGATGACTGGCAATGGCCCGGGATGCAGTGGGGGAGACATTTTTAAGCTAAGGTCTTTCCTAGGTTTCCATTTGTCTGAGACAACACCTTTTTAGTCATTAAAAGCTAGGGAAGAATTGAGGCAAAAGGTGGCCTAGTTTGCCCACTCAAAAGAATCAGTCTGGGAGGGGAAGACCCTCAGAGTTTTTTGAAGAACAATACAAAGGAAGCCCAGAGTAGTGAAGCCCACTGTTTCCTTGAGCACAGAGGTAGAGTGGGTCTGACTCTGTGACTCCGGATTTTCTTGGCAAAGATACTGGAGCGATTTATCATTTCCTTCTCCAGCTTATTTTACAGATGAGGAAACTGAGGCAAACAAGGTTAAGCGACTCGCCCCAGATCACATGACCACAACTCAGATATTCCTGACCCCAAACCTGGACCTATTAGCTGCCCAGAGATAAGAGTAGGTCTGCATCTCAGACTAAGAGCAGGAAGGAGGGACAGGCTTAGTTTGGATCCATTCCTATGGCAATAATGCTTATTTGACAGTGCTGTCTGCTGTAGTTAGAACAGGGGAAAGAAGTGGAAGGCTGGGTATTAATAGATCGATGGAAGATGTGCCGGAGGAAAGAAGAAGGTGCAATGGAGGGGAGAAACGGGCAGCTTAGCAGTGGAGGGAGTCTTTGCCCCTTTCTCACCTCTAGGATCCCTTTCTTCTTATCTTCCTTGTCCTCTGGCAGGAGGTTTCCAGTGAGGAAGACATAACACTCCAGGCAGACCCGGTTGAGCCGATTGTCATCATATTTCAACCTAGCTCTGTAATCAGAGCACTTAGCACACACCACCTGAGGGAGAATTAGGGTCAAGGTCAGGGGTAGCAAGCACTGGCCTGGCAGGAGACAAGAGGGATGAACTGGGGGCAGTTCAGGATGGAAGAAAAAGAAAGGGAGAAGAAGAAGAATAGTGAGGGGGACATAAAAAAGTGGCTAACAATCAGTAACATTTACTGCCATCTTCCTGCTCTTCAAACCTCAGAGCTGAACCTAGGGGAGGGCAGTCAGGGCTCTGTCTAAGATGCCAACATCTGTGGTGAAATAGCTTCTTAGTCCAGAAACAGGGCCGATGGGACTTTGCTTTCTTTCTATTACCGGAAAGCACCTAAATAGGTAAGTCACTTCCAGGTGAGGTCTGGGCTTCCTCTCTCCCCAAAAAGGTGCAATATTGACAAATGTGCCACTGTGGTTACAACTAGTGGGAATAACTGAAGCCATAAAATGAAAGTAGTCCCCAAAGTGTGAGTGTAGACAAAGAAGATCTTGAGAAAAAGTCCCAAGGAAGGAATAGTTCAGAATAATGAGGAGAAAAAAAGTTAGCAAAGGATAGAAAGAATAAAAGAAAACCAAAGAGAGGAAATAGGGCTAGGATCAAGACTGCCACTTTTATATTCCCCGGAGCTATAAGCAACAATTTTGGCCCTTAGGACAAGAAGCTAAATCAAGTCACTAAATTTATTAAGTGCTTACTACGAACCAGGAAGAAGCACAAATGTCTCTTTGCCTGGGAAAGCAGCACAAAACATTATAGAAATCAATTTTTTAATTCATGATTTAAAAATAACGAGAGTAATTAAGATATGTTTGGTTGAATGGGACAGAGGGATTAACAACTATACTAACTTTTAGCGGCTAAACAATGTGTCCAATTTTTGTACCTTCTAAGTTTTCTTGACTTGGGACAAAGCCCTGATAGCCCTACCCTAGTTATGACTTTGTACATTCCTCTCAGTGTCTACTATAGTGCTGAGCACATGGTAAATAAACTCTCAGTAAACAGCTGTTGATGGACTGAAAGGGACAGATGGTTGAGAAAAGGAAGGGATAGGTGAGGGTGCTGCTCACATAGCCACATGCCCTGCAATGGTGTCGTCTTCGCGTGAGGGCATTGAAGGGCGTCTTGCAGCGCATGCACATGGTCACCATCTTGTCACGGACCCACTGGGGAGCTCGGATGCCCAACTCTTCAGACTTCAGCTGACCAGAAGAGTGCAAACTTTAAAACTTCCTGACATTCTTCCCATTACTCATCTCCCTTCCCGGCTGCCATTTATCACTTTCTATTTTCCCAGACTATCTAAAATTTAGGGTTACTCTAAGGAATAAGTAGATAAGGCACTAATATCTTCTCCACTTGACAAAAGAAAAAACTGAGGGCCATAAAAAGTGAATTGCTCTTAATCACATGAGTTAATAGAAAACCCAGGTATGCAGGTTCCCAGCACATTATCTTCTCAGAGGCCATCTCTCTCACTCCCTTCCTTTGCCCTCCATCTTTAACCTCTCTTTTCTGGATCTTTGTCTTGGTCTTCTAGCCTCATACCACCCTGAAATGGTTCTCGTCTCCCCAGGGGAGCAGAAGACTTCCTCTGCTCTTTCCTCAGCCAAGTCCTCTGGGACTGCAACTGCAAAGCAGGCAAAGTTTCTCCTCAAAGATCCCGTGCTCTCCTTTCTCTGTCCTTTCCCCCTTTATAACTGATCTTCCCTTGGGCCATTGATTCCCTTGCATAGATAATGTGGTGATTTTTGTTTGTTTGTTTATTTGTTTTTACTGGAATGAGCTCTCTTATTCAGAATTTTTTTTCAGGGAGAAGATCCTAAAGAAATAAATCAGAAACATGAAATTTCATATGCAAGAAAGATCTTTTTTTTTTTTTTTTGGGGGGGGGGCAGAATATAGAACCTCCTACATTGCACAGGTGATTCTGAGGTAGGTCAGTCAAGAGAAGAGAAATAGGAGGTATTCTCTGGGGGGAGGGGAGGAGCTCAATGTATTTACCTGATGCTCCTCAGTATCTCCCTCAGGCCCCTGGACAGCAGCTTTGAAAGTTTCATATCTCTTTCCAATTTGGTCGATGGCCTGTTGGCAAGCCTGGGTACAAGAATAGTACATTAATTGTAATGACCCATTCCCCATATACCAGGATCCTGCACCTCCTAACACACAATAACCTGGGAAATTTCAATAGACTGAAACAAGATGAATTCACTAGTTCATATCTACCCTAGGCAGAGGTTGATCATAAACATTTCTAAGTGGAAAAGTCAGCTGACTTGTCAACTTGTGCTCACATCTTAGTGTCCACTCCCCAAAGCAGAATTGGGATAGTTCACGAGGAAGATAAATCCTCAAAAGCTCCTCCTAGTGCTTTTATTCTACCAAATTCCATCTCAAGTCACCTCCTCCAAGAAGCTTTCCTTGATCACCTGGCTGACACTTATAGTGCATATGTCCTACACCAGCCATTGAACACATAACATGCGCTGTTTATATTGCTATCTTTCCTTTTAGTTATCCTTCCTGATAGAATATATGCTCCTTGAAGGCAGGAATTTTTTACTTCTTTGTGTTTGTAGAACTGGCATTACAAACAGTACTTGGCACATAGTAGGGACTTAATAAATTATTATTAATATATATTATGTACATACTTATGTTATACATATCATCATATCATATATAATATATAAATGTATAGATTGATTTTCATGTCAGTGCCATGTCTTCCTGGTTTGTACTTACAGTGTTGTCATCTTTCCTGATAGAATATTTCAGGGACTTAATTATTCTTTGTATCTAATATTTAGTATAGTACCTGGCACATAGTCGGGCCTTAATAAATGCTTTTAATAAATTGAGGGGCCTATGCCATATTTCCTCATTAAATATTAAATTCTAGTGCAGCTAGGTGGCACAGTGGATAGAGCACCAGCTGTGAAGTCAGGTGGACCTGAGTTCAAATCTGGCCTCAGACACTTAACATTTCCTAGCTGTGTGACTCTGGGCAAGTCACTTAACCCCAATTGCCTCAGCAAAAAAAAAAAAAAAAAAAAAAAAAAAAAAAAATATATATATATATATATATATATATATTTTTATATATATATAGTTCTTTGAAGGTAAGAACTGTGTCTCATATTTATTTTTCTCTCTTCCTTAGTGCCTGATTGTGATGTAGTGTAGGCTTTCAACACATTCAATTAAAGGAGCATTACCTACCATATCTGGGAAAATGGGTATGTAAGGATCAAAAATGACCCACTTCCTGCCCTCAAGTGGTGCTAGGAGTGGCAGTGGAATCAATGAATCAGTAAGCATGGATTAAATACCCACTACGTCCTGAGCACAGTGGATACACATATGAGAGTGCAATTGTGTCTGCCCTAAAGGGAATCACAATCTACCTGGGGAAACATGCATAAATAAAGATGATACAAGGCAGAACTTAATGGACAAAGAAGAGATCCTTTTCACTTCACTGACTGACTGAAAAGGTCCATCTCCCTCATTTAGCTAGTTCACCCTGGCAAGGGGAAGGGAGTTGGGACAAACACAGTCAGAGACAGTGACTCAGTTCACTTGGCAGAGGGAAAACAAAGTCCCAGAGGAAATGATCTGTGGTATGTCTGTGAGAATAGGAGAGCTGAAATAGGTTTCTCTTTGCTGAAGTTGTAATTGCCTTCTCTTTCCCACTCCTCAATTCTCAGGCTGGGTGAAGGTGAGGTTACCTGGATCCAGGTGTTCATTTCTTCCTGAGACCTGTCCCAAAATAGGACATACACATTAAAGAAAGTTAGGTTCCATCTACCCATCCCCACACTCCCTGAACCACAAATATCCTGTCTGCTCCCCACCCCTGTGTCTTGTATACTCAAAACCACTCACTGGGCTTGTAGTTCCAGGGTCCTCTGCTTCCCAGACACCAAGAAAGAGTGAGGAAATTCCACATCGTTCAGTTCCCGGACCTAGAAGGTAAGAAAGATCATTTAAGAACAACAGCAAAGAACCCCACTGGGTGCATTGGATCATATCAAGTTTGTTCTTTGTTGGGAATGCTCACAAAAGAGGAGGTAGATAGGCGATGGGCAACTTGTAGTAGTGGTCGGAGCTATCCAGTCCAGTGCTGGACAATTGTACATGTAATGGACACTCAAGTTGGATGGCATCCTAGCTTTCTGTGGCATCAAAAAAGTTCTAAATTGGAAGGGACTGCAGCAGGAATATAGTCTGAACTCTTAAGGCAAAATAGAATCCCCATGCACCAATCTATCTGACAAAGAGTGTCCAGCCTCTGCTTGGAAACCTTCCACTTTTGCACAGCTCTGCTTATGAGAAAGGGAGCCACTAGGTGGCGCTGAAGTGGATAGAGCACCAGGTCTCCAGTGAGAGGCAGCCCCTTCCACTTTTGCACAGTTCTGCTTATGAGAAAGGGAGCCACTAGGTGGCGCTGAAGTGGATAGAGCACCAGGTCTCCAGTGAGAGGCAGCCCCTTCCACTTTTGCACAGTTCTGCTTATGAGAAAGGGAGCCACTAGGTGGCGCTGCAGTGGATAGAGCAGCAGGTCTCCAGTGAGAGGCAGCCCCTTCCACTTTTGCATAGTTCTGCTTATCTGAAAAGGAGCCATTAGGTGGTGCTGCAGTAGATAGAGCACCAGGTCTCCAGTGAGAGGCAGCCCCTTCCACTTTTGCATAGTTCTGCTTATGTGAAAAGGAGCCATTAGGTGGCGCTGTAGTGGATAGAGCATCAGCCTGGAGTCAGGAAGACCCCAATTCCTGAGTATAAATCTAGCCCATTTACTAACTGTGTAACCCTGGGCACAGTTTCCTCAACTATACAATGAAGACAATAAAAGTACCTACCTCTGAGAAGTTGTTGCTGTGAGGGATCTAACAAACTTCCCAAATGTTCCTCTGAACCCTAGTGTTTGAAGCAATGTGAGCATGTGGGCCTATGAGAAATTGTTATGCTAGTGATATTTTCGGAGAAGTAACAACAGCCAGCATTTATATAACACCTGAAGGTTTGCCAAGCACTATATATGTTATTTTATTTATTCTTCTCATTGGGTGCTAGTACTATTTCCATTTTACAGATGAGGAAACTGAGGCAGAGGTTGTCACACAGCTAATACATATCAGGTCTTCCTGACTCCAAGGTCAATATTTTTTATCCACTGGGTAGCCACGATGTCCTTGGTAGAAAGGAAAATATTGCTAGTATCAAAATCTTCTCCTACAATAAATATACATGGATCAAATATATCTATTATGTATGGCAACATTTTTTGGCACGAAAATAAGCTTTAATTTCATTTACTTTATTCCAACGTTTCCCAAGCTTCTCTTTATTCTTGGGTATTTCATTCTCCCATCCCTTCTCAATTAGCATTTATGTATTCTATCAATGTATTTCAAGTCCAAGAATTTCTTTTGGCCAAATTAGTCTGAGAAATGCTGCCCTTGGAAATTATAGTACAGACAACAAGACCACACATGATGCTTCCCTCAGGAAGAGATGGGGGAGGACCAGGATCAGGGACCACAATGGTGAGGCCTGGGGGAGGGGGAGGCCACATCTCCCTGGATGACTTCATTGTTTTGCCTGTAGGCCAGTCTGGTTCCAAACCACAGGAACAGGCTCTTAAGCCAATAAAGTTAAAGGAGGGGACTGGAAGAGATGTTTTTCAAGATCCCTCCCCGCTCTGAGATTCTGTTCTATGCTCTGACAGTCCATTTTAAGACCCCTCCTAATTTTGATATTCTGAGATACATCTGAGATGAACAGCAGACATTAGAATTAATCCCTCCCCCTCTGCATGACCAGTGGTATCCCCTTCAGAAAAAGGTAGTGTATTTGTGGGAGCATGCACACACATACACACACTCATAGATAGGCATGGGTACATAGGTATAATGGAACCCATGGGCACTCTTAGAAATTCATAGGGAGCAATATTGATAAACAAACCTCAGACATCCTTATTTAGATACACATTTATAGACATACTCAGACACATAGATACTGGCAGAAATACATAACCACATAGAACAGGGAGACACACACATAGGGATGTTTTGAGATACCAAGGCCAACATATCCCTCCAACATATACATCAGTTGCATAAACACACGCCCAGATCTGAATCAGTAATTCCAGCACCTGGGACAGATTTCATCGAATGGGAAGTTGGGTGAAGAAATAGGTGAGAGGAAGTATCAAAGACAGACCATGGGAGAGATAATCAGACCTCAAAGGAAGTCTCACACTGAACCTCTTTGCCTATCCCTGACCTCCACTGGCCTAAGACACTACTTCCTCTTCTTTTCCAGAGCTCCATCTTGTCCTCTAACTGCTTTAGAGTCTTCCAAGACACAGTGCTGGCCATCTCTGAACCACAGTGGGGAGAAGTGTCAAGTAGTATCTTGGGAATAAGGAAGTTCCCCATCTATATCTACATCTATCTATATATCTTTGTATATGTATAATGTATATATGTATGTCTATATCTATATTATATCTAGACTATATCTATACATGTACATACATTTTATGCACATACATGAACACACAAATACATATACATTTTATTATGCAATATACTCACATGTATACATGTGTAAATATATTTACATATGACAATATCATGTTTATATTTCACATATGACATCTTTACATGATGTGATATTTATGTGATAAATATAAATGTGACTCTGTCTGTCTCTGATTCTGTCTCTCTGAACCTGTTTTTTTCCTCTGTGATAATCTATGTTATCACATGTGCCCATGATGCAAAGATGCATTCCTCATCAAAACTTATCAGAAATATTGCTTCAGCTTTGGTACTCAAGCTTCCTCGGAATCCTCAGTAGATTCTGCACTTCTGATTGGAGGGTTGGAGAAAGGAGCAAAAA
Organism: Sminthopsis crassicaudata; assembly: GCF_048593235.1. NCBI lineage: Eukaryota > Metazoa > Chordata > Mammalia > Dasyuromorphia > Dasyuridae > Sminthopsis > Sminthopsis crassicaudata. The sequence goes on from NC_133620.1 coordinate 285,089,056, forward strand.
ACTCCTCCCAAAGCTCACAATTCTCAGAAGCCCCGCATGTCCCATCAGTTAAGTTTTTTGGATTCCTCTCCACTCTTATCACGCCTCCTGTGCTGGGTACATTCTCCCTCCTACACTTTCTGGTTCCCTTTTGTGTTTTATCTTCCCCCATTAGATTATAAGCTCCTTGAAGGCAGGGTCTATTTTCTTTTTCTTATTTGCATCCTCAGTACTAAGCACAGTGCCAGTCCCATAGTAGGTATTCAAGAAATGGTTATTGTATATACCTGAAATGTTCTCTTATGCTCATCTGTACAATATGAATTCCTGGGCATGTCTAAGAATGTAAGCCTTGGATAGTGACTCTGTGTTCACTGGAAGAAGTAATGCTTCATTCCCCAGAAGGCTGAAGGTTGACTTCAGGGAAAAAAAGTCTGCGCCAAATCAAGGGCATAAGCTTCCAGATAATAATTTACAGCCTCTCCAAGAAGAGGCAGGCAGCGCAATGCCCAGAAAATTCCAGTCTGAGATGCCCTTTGAGTGCCAGCTACAGGCTTCCAACAGTAGCCAATAGGTCCTGATCCTGACACTCTCCATCTGATTAGGAGTCAACATAGTTTGACTGGGGCTCACTGTGTGTTGGGTCTGGCACAGAAGAGTAATTCAAGAGGTTGGGTAAAGTGCCAGGCTTGGGGTAGGAAAGTTGGCAGCTGACTAGGATACAATAAGGCAGCTTTTAAAATTCCTTTTTCATAAAGGAATGGTTTTATTATGACAGGAAGTGTGCATTATTATGCAGAGCATAAATAATAGCTCACATTTATATAACATTTTAAAGTTTGCAAAGTAATTTTGCATATATTACTGCAGTATTTCTCAAAATTTTTGTTTATATCAAGGTATCATTTTTTACTATGAGGAAGAGCAAAGTTAGGAGATTTTTCATAGAATTCCAAGTGTATGTTACATACACTGCTATACTCATATGCAATTGGAAGTGTAAGTTCCCTTCAATTCATAGAACACTAGGCATTTTCGTTGACTGTCCCCCCTCCCCCATGCCTGGAATGCTCTCTGTCCAGTTCTACCTTCTGGCTTAAAATTCTACCTTCTTTTAAAGGTAGGCCTTCCTAATTCCTTAAGTCTAATGCTTTCTCTTTGTTGATTATCTCCAATTTATCCTGTCTATAGCTTGTTTTTACATAGTTGTTTGTATGTTGTCTTCTCTATTAGATTGTGAGCTTTTTGAGAGCTGGGAGTGTCTTTTGCCTTTCTCTGTATCCCCAGCACTTAGCACAGTGCCTGCCACATAATAATGCTTAATAAATGTTTGTTACTGATTGATGTGATCTCTTTCCCTCATACACCCTTTCAGTGTCACATCATCTCATTTGAGTTTGGTAACAATACTATTAGGCTATTCTTTCTCTTTTACAAATGAGGAAATTTAGGTTCTGAGTGACTATCTAGCATCTAATCATTCCCTGAAGCAGTGTAAGACCAATGCTATATACAATATTTCACAGTGCTGCCTTTTGATTTCTGATTGACCACTGAAAGGAGAAGATAAAAGAGAAAAGGCAAAAATTGACCAGAATTTGGACATCTGTAAAAGATTGCCAAGATAAGAACTGAAGCTTAGTATTAAAATTATTATTATAATCTAGGAATTGCAAATTTAGTGAGTGGCAGTAGCAGAAGAAAGAAGGAAAATCCTGAGAAAAAGATGGAAAAGCTATTTATAAAATTCTTATTTAGGAACTCAGACAGAACCTCCTAAATAGTAAACAGATATGGGCAACAAGTGGTTTGCTAATGAGAGTTTACAGTAAAAGAACTGAAAATCATGTTGTAAAATCAAATATGAAAGAATAATCCATTTACATACAGAAAATGTATTTGTGTTTCTTCCAGTGTACCAAATAACAACTACATCCATCTGTAGGTCAATGTCCTTGCTAAATGAGAAGGTGAAAGATTCTAATCTTCCAAAATTCCAAATTAGATCCTACTATCCACTAGCTATCATCCTATAATTCTCCTCCTTTTTTTTTTTAGTCAAACTCCTTGAAAAAGCTATCAACATCCAGTCATTACACTTTCTCGCTTTTCACTTCTAAATATTGTTTGAAATATGGATTCTAACATTATTATTCAACAGAAACTCTTTTTAAAGTCACTAAATGATATCCTCATCAGCAAATCTTATAATCTTTTCTCAACCTTCATCCTTCTTAACCTTTCTATCATAACTTGACATTGTTAATCACTCTCTCTTCTTGAAAATTCTTTCCTCTCAGGAGATTTGTGACATTGCTCTCCTTTGTTCTCCTACCTGTTTTCTCTTTCTTACTCTCCTTGGCTGGATTGTCATCCAAGTCACATCCACTAAATGTGTATGTATACTAAAGTATTATCCTAGTCTCTCTTCTTTTTAAACTCTCTCACTTAGTGACCTCATCAGTTATCATGTATTAAATGTATCCTGCTTTAGTCCCTCTTCTTAGGTCCAATTCCACATCATCAAATACCTATTGGCCATTTCTAACTGGATGTCTCATAGATATCTCAAATTCAAGATGTTCAAATAGATCTTACTACCTTCTCCCTAAATTTATCCCTTTTCTGAACTTTCCTATTATTTTTGAAATTAGCTCTATCCTTAAAGTCATCCAAATTCATGACTTTATTGTCATACTTAATTCTTCATTCTCTCACTCCACATAGACAATGCTAATCTATTTGCTACTCCTCACACATGATCCATTTCTGATTTATATATGTTTGGATATAAAGCAGTTCCTAGGAGACAATATCCAGAAAAAAGACAGTAATAAGATTCATAATTTCAGAATCTATGGTTAGAAATTCAGTTTGAAGCAAATTGGAAATTTTAAAGCAAAATGATAAATGGGCGTCTTTAGAACAAGTGTAAATTTGCCCTTCCTAGTGATTATATAAAGCATGCACAATAATCTCTATCAGTTTCAATCCACAACTTTATTGTGATTATTGTATTCTTCAATCCATAGAAGATTAGCCAAAGAAGGAAAGGAAAGAAACAAATCTTTAAGTACCTACTATGTAATAGGTATTTTACTAAGCATTTCACAATATTGTACTAAACTCTTCACAAATATTATCTCATTGGATCCTCATGATAACTTTGAGAAGTAGGTGCCATTATTATCCCCATTTTACAGATGAAGAAATGGAAGCTGCAGCAATAAAGTGACTTGCCTAAGATCACATAGCTAGTAAGTGTTTGAGGAAGGATTTGAACTCGGGTTTTCCTGACTTTAGGCCTCATGCTTTATCCACTATGCATCCTTAGCTACCTTCTTTTAGTCATGAGTGACTGGGAGGCTAGTGCTATGTGGTGACAATGAATTTTCTGGTTGGCTTTGGAGCTAGAAGGGCTGATGAAAGAGCAAGAACTGAATTTATATAAAAAGGATCACTATATACCTCCTTTGGATCTTTTTACATTTTTTTCTTCTGTGGTGGGTTCTATAATATTAAATTCTTATTTCCTTTCTTTGCTTCTTTCCTCAGTGTTCCATGTATTGTATTGAAACTGGTTAGGAAGATTATTATGAGTCTCCAGGTGGAAGAAAGGACAGTGGATTCAGCTGCTTTTTTCTCCTCACCTGGCTACTACATGTCCCCAGACCCATGGTTCTTGTCTATGCTATTTACTTCTTTTTTCTTTGGTAAATGAGTATCCAGAGATGGAATAGCTCATGTTGTGACCTTGTGAGTTTCAAAAGGTGGAACAATTATAAGAGGTCTCCCCAGCAACCAAGTGGGTATCAATAACTGAATCTGATGAAGAATCAGCCTTGAGATGTGACTTGCTTCATCTATCCCAGTAGAAGACTGACCTGGTAGTTGTAACAGTGTATCCTGGAAGGACTTAGTCCATCTGGATTCAGCTTGACTTGTTACAGTTGACACTATAGTCTCCCAGGTGTGTATGTTACAAGAAAATCATTTCTGGTAAATTCTGGGATGACTCTAAATAAAAAGGCAGTTCCTTCCTGGAACCAGAAAAATTTCAGAACTTTTTTGGGGAAAATTAGCCAGGATACACCTGAAATCTGTAAATGTAGGACTTACCATCTCAATCCACTGCTGGACTGAATCATATAAGTTGCTCTACAAGTCTAGGACTTTACCAAATCCAGATGCTGATTCTCCCTGATAATTGTCTCAACTATTGCATCTGTTGCTGAGGAGATTTCTTTTAGTTCCTCCAACCTTTTAAAGATCTTAACATCATAACTTGGTTTTTAGACGCTCATTTACTTATGATGAGAAGTAAATAAACAAGAAATAGGCAGTATGTATTCAGGGATACATAGAAAAGAGATAAGGCAGTTGAAGCTATTGCCTTTCTATCTGCTAGAACTTTTTGATAAAAGCAAAGTGGCTGATCAAAAATTTGAGGAAGTAAGGAGAGGAACTGCTATTCTGGATTAAAGATTCTGACTAAATAAGGAAGAACTTAAGTAAAAACAACCAAAACCTTTAAAGGAAGTAAACACCCCATCTGAGAATCATACATGAACTCTCCTAAATTTGGAGAGAGTGAAGAGTTAGGAGAAAAAATAAATAGCATCTCATGGCTTAAGATGCTATGTGATGACAAATGTGAAAATATGTTTTGAAGAACTGCACAAATTTAACCTATGTTAGATTCCTTGCTGTCTAGGGGAGGGAACAGGTAAGGAGGGAGGGAAAAAATATGATACACAAGGTTTTGCAAGAGTGAATGCTGAAAAGTATCTTTGCACATATTTTGAAAAATAAAAAGTTATTATAAAAAAGATTCTATACAAAATGTTGGCTCAAGAGAGACAGGATGCTCTCAACAATGAAATTCTAACTAAATTATTCCAACAAGGAAGAAAAAGAGGAACTTTCTAGAGACACTGATAAAAGATGGACAATTTAACTTAAGACTTTTTAAAGACATGGACTAAAAGATGAGAGCAAAGACAGGTGATATCACATAAATATAACACAAAGAAAGGTGGCTAGGTGGTACAACAGAGCAAAAAGAAAAAAAAACAAGGTAAACAAGATTATGTGACTTGTTCAGGGTCACATAGCTAGTAAATGTTTGAAACTGGATTTGAACTCAGCCCAGAATTCCATCTTTTGTATCACCTAGCTGCACTGAGAAAGGAGGAGGGGACTTTTTATAAGCTTTATATGCTGGAGACCAAAAGGAAGATCAAAGAAGAGATAGAGAACTTGCTGTTCAGGGTAACAGTGATGATGGATGCTAGAGAAAAAGCTGAATTACTCAATGCTTATTTTCCTCCTTTTTTTCTACCTAAAATAATGATCTAACTGGGAAAGATAGAACAAAAGTGATTAACAAAATTTGAAACCCATGATAAGTGAGCCTATAGTAAGCAAGTACCTAACTCCTTTCATTGAGTTTTGAGTTGCTAGTCTCAAACTTCATCCCTCAGCAGTGAGATTGCTAAACCACTATCAGTGAGATCTGAAAAAACAGCAACAGAGAATGGGATGGGTACCACAGAACTAGAGACAAGAAAATACTGTCTAGTTTATTAAGGAAGGAAAAGATAGATTCTTCAAACTTGTAGACTACTGAGCTTGACTTGAATATTTCTAGAACTCGTTTTTAAAGAGGTTTCTGAAAACTTAAGAAGGGAAATTATGATCACTAATATGTACCACTCTGATAGTGTTTACACTAGTATGAGCTTTATGTATACTTGCTCTTCTTACTTGGATCTGTTTGTATATATGAGAGTATATCCTATGTTTATGGGGAGGAGGGGAATGTTTTGTTACTACTGCTCTCACTAAATTTTTTTCTTTATTATTCAATCATATCAACTCTTCATGACTTCATTTGGGGTTTTCTTGACAAAGATACTGGAGTGATTTATCATGGAAACTGAGGCAAACAGGGTTAAATGATGTGCCCAGCTAGTGTATATGGAGTTAGATTTGAACTCATGAAGATTTCTTACTGATTCCACTTAGCTTTTCATTGTCATTATAGCTTCTCAGTAATGCCTTTGGTTTGAGCTAATTGTTTCTACTGGCAAATAATTAAAGTACTCAGGGCTTAGATTTAAATTTATAGATCCAATTGATACATTGAACTGGGCTAATATCCCAAAGGGTCAGCTAGGTGGGGCAGTGGATAAAGCACTGATTGGGAACTCATTCATATTTCTGAGTTCAAATCCAGCCTCAGACACTTTCTACTTGACTAATTAATTTTGGGCAAGTCATTTCACCCTGTTTGCCTCAGTTTCCTCATCTGTAAAATGAACTGGAGAAGTAAATGACCAGCTTCTCCAGTATCTTTGCCAAGAAAACCTCAAATAGCATCACCAAAAAGTCAGACATTACTAAGCAACAAAAGCATAAAGTATCTCCCTGGGGGAACCATGGGAGTTGGTAGAGGTAGCCCATGGAGCACCATATTAGCTTTTGGCAGATGATGGGAAATAAAATAGGCACAGTTTACCTGTATTTCAGCAAGACGTTTGCCGAAGGCTCTCATTCTACCTTTGTGGACGAGATGGAGAGATGAAGGATGGTTGAGATTATAATTAGATAGATTCAGAATTGGTGAAATGATTAGAACCGAAAAGTCACAGAAAGTAGGTGACTCAGATCTATGACTACGTCTTCAAGTTTTTGAAGAGCTGTCACAGAGGAATTAAATGTGGAGGAAGGGTTAAATTTGTTCAGCTGGTTCCCAGTAATAGGAGCCATAAGCAAGAAAAGGAAGGTGCAATTAGCTCAGTTTAGGCTCAGTGTCAGGAAAACAAGAGCTATCCAAAGTGGAATGGGCTTCCTTCAGAGGGACTGGGTTTTCCCTCCTTAGACATCTTCCGGCAGAAGCTGGATGATCACTTATCAGATATGTTAAAGTGGGGATTCCTGTTATGTGTGAATTGGACTCACAAGGGCCAACAGGTCCATTCCATGATTCCAATGATTCTAGAGAGCTGCTAGGTGGCACCATAGAGCATAGAATGCTAGGGCTGGAGTCAGAAAGACTCATCTTCCTGACTGTACATCCAACCTCAGACAAATATTAGTTATGTGACCCTGGGCAAGTCATTTAACCCTGTTTCTGTTTCCTCATCTGTAAAATGAGCTGAGGAAATAAATGGCAAACCATTCTAGTACCTTTGCTAAGAGAAACCCAAATGGGATCATAAAGTTAGATACAGTTGAAAAATGACTGAACAACAATATTCTGTAGCACAATGTTGGGGCTCTATACTAAATGAACAGTTTTATCAATAAATTGAGTAAAATAGATGGCATTCCATAATTAGTGGGTGACAAGTAGCAAAGCCAGAATTTGAACCAGGGCTCCTAACTCACTTTGTAAATCCTTTGCTCCTTCAATGGCAAACTATTGCTCTTTTCCTTTGGGAAACTTGCCCTCCATCATTGTCTAAAGCTGACCTAGACTAGGATCCCCAGGAGCTAAATTGGATTAATCCTTTTCTGCTCCCAGAGCACATACCCTCCTCACTATCTTAAATCTCTGCTCCTGTTCAAGAAGCAAATGCTGGTTGAGATGGTGGAGTCTCCGGAGGGAAGTTGAAAAAGTAAACCCTCCCTTTTTTCAGATATGGAAGACTATGGGTATAGAATGTTGCTATATATAGAATGCTGTTAGATAAAAATATTATGTTGATTGATTTTTGATGAACTGGTTTGTGGAGATTTTTGTCTTTTTTTTTTCTTCATTCTTTGTGTAATTCTGCTTCTGTCCAAAACAGAGGAATTTTTGTGGCAGGGCAGCCCTGTGCTTCTTGTGATATATTTGAAGGGATATGCTATTCCTGATTGACTGAGGATCATGCTAAGCATAACACTGTGATGAGAGACTTACTTGAGTTGGTTCCAAAAACTCTTTAGAGAGACATGTGGCAGAAGGACCTATTGGAAGGGTGTGTGTGTGTGTGTGTGTGTGTGTGTGTGTGTGTGTGTTGTGTGTGTGTGTATTGTGTGTGTTGTTGAGAGAGATAAAGAAAAAAGAAAGGACAGAGAAAGAGGGAGACAGAGAAAAGAAAGAAAAAGTAAGGAGAGGAGAGAGAAGAGAGAAAAAAGAGAAAAAGAAGAGAAAAGAGAAAAGAAGAGAAGAGAGAAGAGAAGAGAAGAAAGAAAAGAAAGAAAGAGAGAGAGAGAGAGAAAGAGAAAGAGAGAGAGAGAGAGAGAGAGAGAGAGAGAGAGAGAGAGAGAGAGAGAGAGAGAGAGAGAGAGAAAGAGAATGGCAGATTAGAGTTCTGACCCTAGAAATATGTATTGGAACTGATTCCCTCATGTTCCTTTGATCTCTAGGGAGACTATGGACCTCTCTTCTGTGATACATCATCATCTTTGTCCTGGTTTCAGTTGAGATCTTATCTTAATCCTACAGTTGAAGGTCTTATTCATTTTAGTTATGTTCTCTGATATATTCTATTATTATATATTCAAATCTGTAGAATGTCTCTGAATTATCTTCTATTTACTGTTTTATTTGGATAGAATGGGCTTACTTTATTATTTCTATTTATAGACAGCCCTTTATATAACCTATTGGTTGGTAGGAGGGGACTAAACTAGCAAGTGCAAGCTAGGAGATGCTCCCCCCAAAGAGTGATCAGGGAAACAGCTTTTGTTCTGAGTTTATTGTATTTCCTTAGACTAAAGATTTGGCAGTTGGCAGATATATCTAGTATGATATGTTTTTTGGAGTCTTAAGGACAGATATCCCAGCTTTGGAGATCCTGGATCTAGTCTCTCACCTACTTCTCCCCGCATTGAATCTGCTGAAAGGGCTTGGACAACATTTCTCCTACTCCCCACAAAAGAGGACATCATTTCCCTCAGAGACCAAGTGGGTTTAGGTCAGATTTCAGATCATACTTCATCTACATCATCACCACTCCCATGTATTTTATTTATTATAAGGTATGGCTTACTAGGTAGGGGAGAAGAAAAGGATATTTTTTTGGGGGAAAGATGATATAAAAACAGAAGATATAAATATAATAAATAGACTGGAAGGTCCAGAGAGAATCTTACCTTCATCCCAGCCACATCTATTCTTGTCCTCACCTGGAACTGAGCTCCAACCTGAATTACCTTAGGCACACAGTACAGCAGCATATTGTTAAACTAGTGGAGGAAAGAGATATGGTCACTGTTAAAATAATAATGGTAAACATGAACATAACGTTTTAAAGTTCTGCATGCATTATTTCATTTGAATCTCACATCAGCCCAATAGTGCGAGTACTATCTGTAGAAATACTTTAAAAATCTGGATCTGTTAAATGTTGAAAAGGATGTAGGAAAATTGGGACACTAATACATTGTTGTTAGGGTTATGAATGATCCAACCATTCTGGAGAACAATGTGGAACTATGCCCAAAGGGCTATCAAACTCTGAATACTCTTTGATTCAGCAGTGCCACTTAGTGGTGGATCTATATCCCAAAGAGAGCATAAAAGCGGGAAAAGGACCCACATGTGCAAAAATGTTTGTAGCAGCTATTTTTGTAGTGGCAAAGAATTAGAAAATAAATGGATTCCCAGAAACTGGGGAATGGTTGAATACATGAAAGTAATGGAATATTATTTTTCTATAAGAAATTATGGATGGGCTGATTTCAGAACATCTGGAAAGATTTACAAGAACTGTTGGTGAGTTGTACATGAAAACAGCAAGATTGTATGATGATCAACTATGATAGACTTAGCTATTCAGAATTCAGTGATCCAAGGTAATTCCAATAAATTTTAGGTGGAAATGCCAACCTCTTCCAGAGATAGAACTATAGAGACTGAATATAGATAACATTTTCTATTTTACATTTCCATATAGTATATCTCCAAACTATACAATTACCATATACTATACTATACTCTCTATATTCTATAGTATTCGAACATTTTTTTTTCCTTTTTGGTAGTTTTCCCTTTTTTTCTAATTTTTCTCTTCCTACATGATTTTCCAACAATAGTTCCAACATGGAAATATGTAAAAAAATGAATGTACATATGATTTTTTTAAAAATCTGGTTATTGACTTCACTAAGGCAGGGAACTTCTAGGACAGAAATCCCTTCTCCAAATGCAAATGATGCAAATGCTTTGCAATTTATAGTTTAAATAGTTGAGGGCAAAGAGGTGGGAGGTTAAGTTATTTGTCCAGTATCACATAATCAGTATATGTCAGAGATGAGACTTGAACCCAGGCATTCTGACTCCAAAGCCACCAAAGTACACTCTCTCTCAGTGCAGGTCTCACAACCATGAGAGAGGTGTTATTGTTATCATCATCTCCATTTTACAGATGAGAAAACTGAGGCAAGGAAGTTGTTAAGTGATTTGCCCAATTTGCCCAAAGTCACATAGTTTATTTGAGGCCTGATTCAAACTCAGGTATCCCTAACTCCATTCAATCCACTTTGCCACTTAGCTGCCCAGTAAGTAGCAGAGCCAAGGGCTCCAACTCAGATTAAATTCATATTCTCAGCTCAGTGTTCACTCTCTCCATTCATTGCATCTTGTCCAAGGCTTCTCCTTTGGAAGCCAATAGAATCACTCCTTGGTCTCCTCAGGCACGTGTTCTCATCAAAGAATCATCATGAGGCGAGGACCATGTCTTCTGTAATTACCTCAGTTTTCTCATCTGTAAAATGGGGATGATAATACTAATAACACCTCTCTCTTGTGGAGATCACATGAGATAATATGTAAAATGCTTTGTAAATCTTAAAGTGCCATATAAATGCTAGTTATTATGATTATTACTGCTCAGAATAAGTTCTTGGATAAGTCAGTAGATTTCTCTGTGCCTCACTTTTTGTAAAGGGCTAAATGAGTTGAATTGTTTTTTAGTTGTGATGATGAGAATGGTATTTACCCAAATGTCATCTCCATGTCCCAAGTTTTCCCACCCATAACAGTCAAAGGGGTCTTTGAAGTTCATGATTCAGGACAGACCACTCTCAATAGGGCTGTAAGGTGGAGAATTGGATAGATGGTGTCCAGAGAGCAGAACTGAATGTGATGAGGCACCAAAGAGCTAAGGCTATAGCATGATAAATGTGGAGATATGTTTAGAAGAATTGCACGTCTAACCTATATCGGATTACTTGCTGTCTAGGTGAGAGGGAAGGAAGGGAGAAAAATTTGGAATACAAGGTTTTGCAAGGATGAATGTTGAAAAGTATCTTTGCACATATTTTGAAAAATAAAAAGTTATTCCAAAAAAAAGAGAATGCTAATATTTGTTTCCTCCTGATGAAATTAAAGGGTAATGTCCAGAGACATTAATAAAGACATTCTCTGACATTCTCATGGATGATATAAAACCAAAGGGGCCCAGAACTGGAAGTGATCCAGTAGAGGTCTCCTTAATCTTTTCCCTATCCAGGAATGGTGATATATGGTGGGTTTTTCCTGTACTTCTACAGAGTAATAGAATCTAAGGAACTTCAGAGTTCACCTAGAGCTGGGTGTGTTAGAGTTGTATTACATATATGTGTGTGTATACATACATTTACATGTGTGTATATACATACATACACACATATAATATAAAAATGACATAGTATATAGAGTACCTGTCTTGAAGTCAGGAGGACCTGAGTTTAAATGTGATCTCAGACACTTACTACTTACTTGCTGTATAATCCTGGGCAAGTCACTTAACCCCAATTATCTCAGCAAAAAAAAGAAAAAAATGTTAAATATTAAAAAATAAAATAAAGTTATATTAGATAGGCTCCTTAGAGGCAATTGTTAATTTTTCTGTGTAAATATTTGCATCTCTGAAATCAGCAAAGCTACAAAATAGGACTTAGTTTATTATTCTATTTAACTCATAAAATTTAAGAAAGTTTAATCCATAGAATTTTCAAAAAATCTTGGACTTGGGAAAGTGATGGAGAAAATATTAATAATGCAAATTGAATGTCTTTCATATTTCCTCAGAGAGCTGGTTGTTAAACATTCACCTGTATGTTCCTGAACTAGATGATATAGTATAGTGGCTAAAATGCTGGACTTGGAGTCAGAAAGACCTTTGCAGTGCCATATTCCAGAGACAAATAGTCTCACTCCTCTGAATCCCCTTCCCTACCAGGAACAAGTAGCGCTCCATGGTGCTGCTATGTCTGAAGGAGATCTTCTGGATGGGGCCTTCCTGGAGCAATTCATTGGAGGGGTCCACAATATCGTCCTCAAGGCCTAGACGCTGGTACACATCCCATAGGTTCTGCAGACGTTCCTGGAGAGGGAGAAAGAGAAGGAGAAAACCTGATTCAAGAAGCACATGAAGTACATCTAGCTCATTTTGTAGCCCTTGGTTCTTAGGGAAATCCTAGATCATAGAGGTCTAGAATTCTCTGACTTTTAGGGTTGGGAACTCATGAAACATTCAGACAAGGGAGCTAAACAAACTATTTTGCCTGAAAAAATATGTTTTTAATATGAAAATATAGTTTTAATTTGGGAAGATTTCCCTATGGGAAGGTAGCATATATCAGAAGATGTGAAATTGTATGAGTGAGCACCTTTTTCATAACTTTTGTATTCTCTCTTTATTTCCACCTCTTGATAAGTGAAGTTTCTGGTTGAGCTCAAATGGGACCTCATACATGAAACTTTTCTCTCTTTTTTAAGGGTTTATTTTTAGTTCAATGAACAAAAACAAATTTCTTCCCCCTCTTCCCTCATCACTGAAGGAAAAAAGAAAAAAGAAAAACCTTTGTAACAAATATACATAATCAAACAAAACAAATTTCTGCATGGCCATATCCAAAAAATATGACTTATTCTTCATCCTGAGTCCATCATCTTTCTGCTAAGAAGTGAACAACCCGCTTCATCTCTGGTCCTGATAGGCCTTTCCTGGTCCTATCAACTACTACTGTTTCCTACTAGAAATTTGTATTTATTTATGTGCTTTCAAGTTGTTTCCTCTGCTAGAATGTAAGCTTTGGTAACTTTTGGTAACTCCAGCATCTTGCACAGTCTCTGACTCATAGTTGTAACTTAACAAAAATTTGGGCTGATTGATGGGGATGAGAGAATGAAGGTGTATTAGTGGATGATTGAATCCAAGAGATATATCAGCTTCCAGGGCAAGTGGTTATAGGGGACCCAAGTAAGTCAAGGATAAAGTTCAGAAATGAGAGGGCAGCCATAGTACAGAAATGTTAAGGACTATAGGGAACAATGAACCCTAGTGGGAGGATCAGTAGGAATTAGAAACTTTGGGATTTGAGACCCCAGAAGCAATTACTCCCACTCTCTGAGAGTTAAGGGGTCCCAGCTCACCATCTCACTGATGGCTGCATTAGAATGTTGAGCAGCAGAGAAGATCATGTCCAGAGCTTCTGAAAGACAGAATTGTAAAGTTACAAAAATAGGACTTCTGAATTCTGAAAGAGGATCTTTAAAACAAAAAACAAAACAAAACAAAAAAAGCAGGTCTAGAATGGATTATGAGAAGAAAGAAGGAGTATTTGGAGCCAACTAGCCCTAAGCTGGGAGGCTGAAGTCAGGAAGGACACCTATCTTGTTTTCCTACTTTACTCCTACTCCCAACTCCTGTTAAGGACAAAACCCTGGGCAAAAGGGTTGATTATACAGGGTGGATATTACCAGGGGTTCAGAGTACTGGGGAAAAGTCATTCAATTTAATAATTATTTATTAAGCTAGACAGCCTTTATTTAGGACAATTCCTTTATCTAATTCTGTATGGTTTGATTCCTTACTACAGGGTACACATTCTATAAGCCTTTTGGGGGTAGGAATTAGGCCTTATATTCTCTCCTAGCACCTGTATCTATTTGCTTGATTCCACTTGACAAATATTAAGAGAACATTGAAATAAATATGACAAAACTGATAACACAAATGTGGGAATAAAATTAGAATATAACATAAGGCGTACAAGGTGGAAGATGAGAGTCTTAATGGTCACAAGCAAAGTACTACCAAGGAGGGCTCAGGACAGGAAGATAGATAACTGAATTACTGACTGAATAAATGAATGGTTCTGTTCATCATTCCTTGTCCAAGCTATTCCCTTCCACGGCATCAGGCCTAAGACCTTACTCTGGGCATCTGCCCGGTCCGGGGCATCAGGGGGCAGCTTCTCCACATACTCCTTCAGCAGCAGCTCATAGCGAGGGATCCTTTGCACCGGCTCCAGCATGTGATGTTGCAGGGTGAGGTTGGCAGAGACCTCGCTGTTCTTGGGGGCAAGAAGGGAAGCAAAGGGGGTGAGAGTGGAAAGAGAATCATATTGCTACTCAGCCTAGATGGGGAAAAATTCAGATATTCCAGGCCTGGAGATGGATCCAGAGGGCATAGATACAGCTTGGGGTAATGGGAAGATTCAGGAGACTTGGATTCTAACTTTAGCTCTACCATGAACTCTCTGTGTGACCTTGTCCTCTCTCCATCTCAATTTCTTCCTCTGGGAAGAAAGGGATTGGACAATATGACCCTTAAGGTCTCTTCCATCTCTAGAATTATATGGATTTGGCCAGAGGTATTCGTAGTTTGGGAAGGCAGAGACAGTAGAGGGAGACTGATGGACTTGTACGTGCTGTCCTCATTCACCTGAAAGGGAAAGGTGGGGGATGAGGCCATAGAGCAAGGGCAGACTGGTCATCCAGATGACCAGGCCTGGGTGGTGACTCTTGGTTTATATATGGCATATATGAAGGGACTACATGAAAGAGCAGATATGAGACTTGGTTCTCTCCTAATTTGAAGCACCAAGAGTGGAATGTCTCTCTGACTTTCCCTTCCCATCCTTGTGCCTGTTCTGAACCTCTCCCACTCCTGCTCTGGCCTCCACCTGGATTCGAGCGATGACTTCTTGGAAGGGCGGGCACTTCTCTGTCCATATGGCCAGCAGCTCTGCTGCCCGCTCAAAGTTCTTCACATACTCGCTGTACATCTTCAGAAAGGGCGCCAGTTTCTGGATGACGTCACCAATGCGGGGAACAACAGTCCTGTGGACACCATAGTTTCAATCATCCCAAGGACCTCGTCCCTTAGTTCAGGCCTTTGGACCAATATTAGCATCTAAGACTCATTCAATTCCCACCCCTGATACTTACTTTTGTGACTCTTTGTGTTCAATTTTTCTAAGCCTCAGTTTCCACAAACTAGTGGAATTGGGCTCAATGGCTTCTAGTTCTACATCCATGACCCTATAATCCAAGTATGTTAAGGGTTGTCAATAATCGTAATAGACCGGGCCAGTTCTGATGTCCTCCAAGAAGTAATTCTGATGACACACACCATTAATCCTACAGTGTGGTCCTGAAGAAAGAGTGCCAGACTTGGAGTTGGAGGATTTGTTATTTGTTACTACTTGAGTGACTGTGGACAAGTCACTTTAACCTGTCTGTGCCTCAATTTCTTTTTTTCTTTTTCTTTTTTTTAAATTTCTATAGCATGTTCTTATTTTATTTATTTATTTTTAATTCAGTAGTTTTTATTTATCAGATAATGCATGGGTAATTTTACAACATTGACAATCGCCAAACCTTTTGTTCTAACTTTTCCCCTCCTCCCCTCCTCCCCAGATGGCAGGTTGACCAATACATGTTAAATATGTTAAAGTATAAATTAAATACAATATATGTATACATGTCCAAACAGTTGTTTTGCTGTACAAAAAGAATCGGACTTTGAAATAGTGTACCATTACCCTGTGAAGGAAATAAAAAATGCAGGGGGACAAAAATAGAGGGATTGGGAATTCTATGTAGTGGTTCACACTCATTTCCTTGAGTTCTTCTGCCAGGTGTAGCTGGTTCAGTTCATTACTGCTCTATTGGAACTGATTTGGTTCATCTCATTGTTGAAAATGTGTGCCTCAATTTCCAGATCTGTAAACTGAGGGAAATAGACTCAATGGCCTCAAAGTTCCTTACCAATTCTTATTATCCATTTATGGAATCCAACTCGATTCAGTTCAACAAACATGAGTAAAGGCAGCTGGATGGTATAATAGAGAGAGCAGTGGTACTGTAGTAGTAAAGACCCAAGTTCAAATCTAACCTCAGATACTTATTAAGTTGTCTTAAGGAAGTCATTTAACTCTTTTTGCCTCAGTTTCTTCAACTGTAAAACAGAGAGCATAATATTACCTATCTCCCAGGATTGTTGTAAAACTTAAAGAAGAAAATATTTGTAAAGTGCTTATACATGTGTTAACATGTTCAGTCATGCTTGACTCTTTGTGACCTCATTTGGAGTTTTCTTGGCAGAGATACTGGAATGGTTTGCCATCTCCTTCTCTAGCTCATTTTACAGATGAGGAAACTGAGGCAAATAGCATCACACAGCTGGTATCTGAGGCCAGATTTAAACTTAATAAGGGGAGCCTTTCCAACTTCTGGCCCAGCATTTCATTGCATCACCTAGCAGCTCTTGTCTGGCACATAATTGATTCCTTTTTTACTATGAGCAAAGCTTCCTATTACCTTCTCCTGTCATGAGACAGAATCTTATTGTTGAGCCATATTGCCTCTCCCTTTTCAGGAGCCACCCCAACTCACCATTCCTTCACACGCCTCTGAAGTTCTGGGAGAAAGAACTGGGAGTGGAATTGATGAATGGAGGAGATGTTGGAAAAGATGAGTTTGACGACATCTTCAGAGAAAGCCTTGCTGCTTCGAGCTTCTTTTAGCAGCTCCTCAAAGAAAACCTGAAGGCAGAATTCATTCAGAAGGATGGGAGGAAACCAGGAGGCTCTCCTAGGAAAGAGGAGCTCAGAGAGCCCCACAGAAATTGGGAAAGCTGAATTACAGAGAGCTGGTGACCTACTCAAGTTCACACATTTGGTATCTCATGGGCACTTTTAGGACAATATAAGGTTTTAGACTGACAAAGATCCTAGATCTTTTTTTTTTTTAATTACAGCTTTTTATTTACAAGATATGGATAGGTAAATTTTCAGCATTGACAATTGCAAAACTTTTTGTTCCAACTTTTCCCCCCTTTCTCCCTACCCCCTCCCCCAGATGGCAGGTTGACCAATACATGTTAAATATGTTAAAGTATAAGTTAAATACAATATATGTATACATGTCCATAAAGTTATTTTGCTGTACAAAACAAAGATTCTAGATCTTTATGATGGGACAAATTTGGCCCTTGGGCCATAGTTTACTGACTCTTGGATGATGAATGGAGGACTGCCTTGGAGTCATAAAGATTTGGAATCAGGTCATATTTCTGGTATATAATAGCCATTCTGATCTTGGGTAAGTAAGTTAAATCAAAAGAGAGAATATGTGAAAAGCACTCTTTGCAAATCTTAAGGATTGGAGTTAATGTGTTTTATTTGGAGACAATATGGTAAAGTGGCTGGAGTGCCAGTCTTGAAGTCAGAAAAACCTGAATTTGAATCTTGTTTCAGTTGCCCAGTGACCAAATGACTCTGGGCAACTTTACTTCTCTCAGACTCAAGTTCCTCTTCTGTAAAATGACAATAATAACAATAATATCTACCTCCCAGGGTTGTTGTGGGATTAGATAACATTTATATATAAATAAGATTATATATAATATCTAGGTTACATATTAAATTTATTTTATTTTGGGGGAGGTAATTGAGGTTAAGTGACTTCCCCAAGGTCACACAGCTAGGAAGTATCAAGAGCCAGACTTGAACTCAGGTCCTCCTTACTTCAGGACTGGTGCTGTATTCACTACACCAACTAGCTGCCCTGATTATATATTTTATATATAAGATTTGTATTTCATCTTTCTACTAGAATTCACGGGTTGACATTTAGTCCTTCTCTTCATTTTGCACATGATGAAGCTGAGACTCAGAGAGGATTTATCCACGACCCCATAAATAATAGATAGCATTTATATATCACTCATTAGGCAGTTAGCATGCAGTGGATGGCATGCTGGGCAGGAGGACCTGAGTTTGAATCCTGCCTCAGACATTTAACACTTAGCTGTGTGGCCCTGAGCAAGGCAATTAACCTCTATTGGCCTCAGTTTCCTTATCTGTAAAATGGGGATAAAATAGTACCTACATTACAAAATTGTTTTGAAAAATCAAATGAGATAGTATTTGAAAAGAACTTATAAGTTATAGGTACATTTTTCAGTTGCATCCGACTATTCATGACCCCATTTGGAGTTTATATGGCTAAGACATTGGAGCTTTGCCATTTCCTTCTCCAGCTCATTTTACAGATGAGGAAACTGAGGCAAACCGAGTTAAGGGACTTGCCCAGGGTCACAGAGCTAGTAAGCATCTGTGGGCACATCTGAACTCATGGGAGTAATCTTCCTGATTTAGGCCCAGCATTTTGTGCACTATGGCACCCCCTAGCTGGCCAGGTGCACAGTAGGTATTAAATTAATGTTAGCTGTTATCATTCCTAGCAGCATGGCCTTGCCATTTAGCCTCTGCCTCAGTTTCCTCATCTGTAAAATGGAGATATTATTATCTACTTTTCAGGGTTGCTGTGAGCATCAAATGAGATCATATTTGTAAAGCACTTGCCACATATTATATTATGAGGTTTTAAAAATTATTATTATTCCTACTTATTAAGGAGGAATTTTCCCACTGGATCCATGCTGATTTCTTCCCTCAGCACTGCCCTTTCTGAACATAGAAGACATTGAAACATGAAATGAGGGGAGACTTGCAGGTGGAGATTGGGGGTGGGGCATGTCAATCACTCACCCGATCCAGCAGGTGGAGGCGGGACACATAGGTCTGCTCTGTCTCCAGGAGCTCTCTGACAATTTTATTCTCTTCTGGCTCCTCCAGCTAGAGAGGCATGTTGGGAGTTAGAAATGGAAACAAGAGCATTATTCCCCGGACAGGTCACAAGGACAGGGCAGGAGGCAGTGGAGGGCAAATGCTTCTAGTTAACATTTAAAGTCCTTTCTATTCTGTCTCCAGCCTACCTTCCCAGTCATATTTCCCATTAGTCCCCTTTCCATCCTCAGCATCCTGGTCACATCATTAACCTTGCCAATGGCCCCCGTACCTGGAATGCCATTCCCCTCTAGGTATTAGTTCTCCCTCCCTCAAATTATGTTGTATTTACTTCTTTGTTCACCTATTGCACTAAGTCCCTTGAGGCCAAGAATTGTTATTAGTTTTTGTCTTTATCTCCTCAGGGCTTAACAGAATGGCATTGTAGGCACTTATTATATATTTGTTGAGAGAACCAGGAACATTACCTAGTAGTCATGAAGAATTGAGTTCAAATCCTGCCTCAGTTACAAAATAGCTGTACGTCCCCAGGCAAATCACTTAACTTTTCTCTACCTCAGTTTCCTCGTCTGTAAAATGGGTATAATAATAGCA
Source organism: Sminthopsis crassicaudata (assembly GCF_048593235.1). Taxonomy (NCBI): domain Eukaryota; kingdom Metazoa; phylum Chordata; class Mammalia; order Dasyuromorphia; family Dasyuridae; genus Sminthopsis; species Sminthopsis crassicaudata. The sequence continues at coordinate 285,108,430 of NC_133620.1, forward strand.
CCTACCTCCCCAAATGTTGTGAGGACCAAATGAGATAATATTCATAACACAGCACTTTGTAACCTTTAATTATTATATTTTATTAATATATATTAATGAAGGGGAGGACCAAATATTAATATATAACATATAACTAATGTGAATTATGTTGATTATTATAGTTAATAAATGCTCATTAATGTTATTGAATGGTATTGAGGCAGTCAACTATAGTCAAGTCTAGGCTTTTATGTCACCCCTTCATTCTGCCAACAGGTTTTTTAAATTATTATTATCACAAATTCCCTAACATATAATAATCTTGGAAATTTCACATTATTCTACTGGCAACATACTTGTACTAATTTATGGTGTTAAGTGACAACAATACTAATAGAAATGCTTCCCATTTGACATAGGACTTTGTACTTTCTAAAGTATTTTAAAGTACATATATTATCTCAACTGAACCTTAGACATCTTCATGAGACAGATGTTATACCTATTTTATAGATGAGGAGACTGAGTCTCAGAAAAATAAAAATTTTTCCCCAGGGTCACCCTAGTCAATGGAAAAGAGCTAGAACACGGGCTCTTTGCTCCCAAATGAAGGCATTTCCCACTATCATCATATCAGCTCCTTGGAAAGGAGAGAAACAGAGGCTCCACGTGTGGAGGAATCCCAGCTTGGAGGAGATGGGGAGAAGCCCAGGAAAGAAGCCACGCATCTAACTATCCAAATGCTGCTTTTGGTGGTTAGACAACTCTCTCTTGGATCACTCCCTGCGAGTCCAGACCCCAGCGGCTCACAGTGTGAAGTGTGATGGCAATGACTAAGGGGTGACGGACAGCAGGGTCACCTCCCTTTCCCCAGCACGAGCCCTTAGGAACCTGCTTCTTGGTGTTTACTGTGACTTCACATGACTTCCTCCAGCCTCCGCTTGAGAGCTTGTTCTTCAGGGAGTTCAGTAACCTGGTGCTGACTGGCCGGTGGCCAGGTTTCCATTTGTCTTCCAGACTCTCGCTTTCCCAGGGCCCTGGAGTCATATCAAAGAAGGGTTCCATGAGAGTCTGAGGTTTCTCGGACATGTGCTGCTCTTTCTCAGAACTGGGGTCTTTGGTCTTAACTCCAAGGAGACCTGGAGACAGCGTGAGCTGTCCCACCCGAGAGGAGGCAGAACAGCTTTTAGAAGGTCTGTCCTTGGCTTGCTGCTTCTGGGAGGCCCTGGATATGGGACACAGAACCACAGAATATTGTTTTTAAATTTTAGACTAGATGGTTTCTTACGTTCTTCCTAACTTTAAATTGTGTCCATGTGGGAAGAACCAATGAAGCGGCTGTTGAGCTGAGGGTTGGAAAGCTCTGGGAGGAAAGGTCCCCTTTCCACCTCTACCTCTTCCAAGATTTGGCCACCATTCTAAGCAGATGATGGGATTTATCTCCCTGTCTCTGTCTGTTTCCCTTTTCTCTCTCCCTCTACTCTCTATCTCTTCTCCTAACTCTTTCTCTCTCTTCTTTCTCATTCTCTTATTGTCTTTTGTCCATTCTCTTCTCATCCCCTCCTCCCTTACTTCTCTTTTCATATTCTCTCTCTCTCTCTCTCTCTCTCTCTCTCTCTCTCTCTCTCTCTCTCTCTCTCTCTCTCTCTCTCTGTCTCTGTCTCTCTCTCTCTCTCTCTCTCTCTCTCTCTCTCTCTCTCTCTCTCTGTCTCTCTCTCTGTGTCTCTCTGTCTCTGTCTCTCTGTGTCTCTCTCTGTCTGTCTCTGTCTCTGTCTCTCTCTGTCTCTGTCTCTGTCTGTCTCTGTCTGTCTCTGTCTCTGTCTCTCTCTCTGTCTCTGCCTCTCTCTCTCTCTCTCTCTCTCTCTCTCTCCTCTCCTCTCCTCTCCTCTCCTCTCTCTCTCTCTCTCTCTCTCTCTCTCTCTCTCTCTCTCTCTCTCTCTCTCTCTCTCTCTCTCTCTCTCTCTCTCTCTCCTTCTTTCTTATTCTCTTTTTTTGAGTTTCCAGCTCCTGGTGTAGGGAGGAGGGAAGAAGAGAAGACAGTTTCAGATTTAAAAATGGAAGGGACCTCAGAAAGCTTGTAATGGAGCCCTCACATTTATAATAAGAAGTGAAAACAAGTTTTCCACCACATCCACCACCTATTCTGCCCCTGTCCCCAGGTCATTCTTTCTCAGGAACCTCAGCTTTTGAACATGAATCAAAATGAACTTTGTTTCTTGTTTTTGGGGAACAACCTATTTCCCTGTTTAAACCCATACTCCCATACAGAGGAACTTGTACACTTACTCAGAATTATATATAGTTTCCTTCAGGACCGAAAAAGCAGCTTTTATCCTGAATTTATGCTCTCTTTAGATAGAAATATTTGTTGGGCAGGGCATAGATATGTCTAGCTTTGTACCTATCTTGGAGGAGAAGCCTTGTTAGTCCTGAACTTTGCCTGGACCTTTTTCCCAGTCAACAGGCTGTCAGTGTGAACATGATCCTTCCACTCTCCATAAACACAGGCCATACCCTAAGTTATAGCTATCCATCATACTTGTGAACTATTTCCAAATCTTTTATATGTTATATTTATATGTTATATGTTATACATAGGAAGCAATATGGTATATATAGCAACTGTATTTAAATATTTATTTTATATAGTATATATAGATATATTTATAATTTATATATAATCGTTTGCAAGTAGTATAGATGGATGACTTGAATAAATTATAATATGATCACATTATCTAAATATGTACCCAGGGGAATACATGTATGTGTGTCTGTGTGACCCTAGGATGTGCTGGATAAATTATCAGTGGATTTCATCCACATCAAGAGAATGGAATTGAGAAAGGACATAGGCAAACCAGGCAATTTTGTTACTATTGAGTCAGAATTTCACATACCCTTCTTGCTTTCTGTTTTTCTTTGTATACTGAAATATTTGTGTTGGTTGATATTTGTTAAATTCATAATAAAAATAAAATTTAAAAATAAAATGTTTCTCGCTTCTTTGTAGTAGAGTATGGGTTTGGAAGAGGCAGCTAGATAGCTCAGTGGATAGAGCACTGGGGCCAGGAGTCAGGAAAAACTGAGAACAAATCTGACTGTAGACATTTACTAGCTGTGTGACCCTGGGCAGGTCACTTAACCCCAGCCTCAGTTTCCTCATCTGTAAAACAAGCTAGAGAAGGACATGGCAGAGGTTTGCCCTTCAATACCTTTGCCAAGAAAACCCTGAATGGGTTTATAGTCAATCACAACTGAAAAACAATAACAACAAAAGTGCTCTTTCCACACTCCACAGTGACTTGAGTTCAGATCCTGACAGATCCTGGTTGTATGACTGAGCAAATCACTTAAGTTCTCATTGTTCTAGCTTACTCTTTGTAAATTCAGGAAAGGTGAAACATGCATTGGTAGTGGGAATTTCTTCATCTGGGAGTCTCCCCCTTTCCAATCAAACCACAGGTCCTTTCAGGCCTTGACTCTCTTTGAGTACATCTTTACTCAGTTGGCTGCCCAAAAGGCCGTTCTTTTGCTCCTGTCCATGAGTGTACTCCTCCCTTTCCTCCCAGTACCCCCTTCCCATGACTCCTGGATTACTTCCTCTTTCATTTGCTCTTTCCCTCTCATTTATAATAGTTCCTTATATTTCTCAAAGCCTCTCCACAGGCAACACCCCTTTTGAGTTTCTCTGTAGCCCTTCAAGATTTGTTATTATTCAGTATTCAATCATATCCAACTCTTCCAGAACTGCCCCCCTTTGGACCATAGCATGCCCGTCTATCTTCCACCATCTTTCAATAAGTCCAAGCTCATGTTGATTGTTTTCATGATATAACTTATCCATCTCACCTCTGCCACCCCTTTTCCTTTTAGTGTCAACCTTTCTCAACATCAGTGTCTTTTCCTGTATCCTATCTTCTCATTATGTGACGAAATGTATAAGTTTCACCTTCACTATTTTACCTTCTAGGGAACAGTCTGAATTAATTTCTTTAAATATTAACTGATTTGATCTCCAGGAGGAAACTGAGTTTCATAGGAGGAAACTGAGTTTCATAGAAGGAAAGATTACATATAAGTGAAGAAGCTGGAACTAGCATTTGGAGCTGGGAATGGGTGGGGAGGAAGGGAGAGAGTGTGGAACTCAAAAGTTTTTAAAACCAATGTAAAAAATGTTTTACATGTGATTGGGGATAAAAATAAATTACTAAACTAATAACTTTGACTGCCTCAGTTTCCTCATCTATAAAATAAGAGAGTCGGATTACATGACCTCCTGTGCCTTTCAGCTCTAGAGCTATAATTCAGTCTTTTCTCCTCTCAGGGTCAGAGCTCTTCCAGCAGGAAGAGGACTATGTTGGTTGTAACTGGACATCCTGTAACTGTTTTCTGTTCTGTATTTTGTCTTGGTTTCTGCTTCTGTATTTCTCCCCCAAAAATCCCCAGTTGAATTTTTGTTTCCTCTTGTTTCCACTCCTGCCCCCAAGGAGTCAAGAGCTACTGAGCATAGAGTTGCAGATCTCCTAAGGAAGTGTTCCTCTCTCCCCAAAGAGTCTGCAAGCCCACCTCTACTCCCCTCTCCACTCCCACACTTCATGGAATTAGTTCTACTCAAGTAGGATTATCCTGATGGATGAATCCAATTTTGATACATTGGAGAGGAGACACAGATTTGGTTCTTCGGCACTCAGCTAAGTACAGTGCTTTGCTCTTAATATTTATTTATTGATAAATAAATTGTAATAAATAATTTTAATAAATTAATAAATTTCCTCTCCAAATCTGTACCTAAAACAGGAATCCCCTCTAAAAATATCTGACAAACTGATTACTCAGTTCTCATGCTAGAAGACTTTTAGTTAGGGGGAGCCCACTGAGGAAATCTATTCTACTATGCAGCATTAATTTTATGAAGTTTTATCTTTATCTGATTTAAACTTTCCATCAGTAGCTTCCACCTACGGCTCCTCTTGGGCATACCCAAGACTCCTTTCACAATATGGGTCTTGAAACAGTTGAAAACAATCATCATGGTCCCTCTGGGTCTTTCTTTTTTTATGCAGCCAAAGATATTTAATTCCTTCCATTGGTCCTCAGATGACTTCATCTCCATCCTGAGGACCCTCTTCAGCATACTTTCCAGCTTGTCAATATCCTTCCTAAAATGTGATTGTCCAGACCAAAAGTAATGCTCCAAGTAAGGTCTGAGAAGGAGAGAATACAGCTCCTCTATATCTGGATAACCTAATTTCTCTTCATGCATCCCAATATAGTTTTAGCTTTCTCAGTGGTCATGTTATACCACTTACCCAAATTAAGTTTGTATGTCACTAAAATGCCCAGGGCTTTACACACACACACACACACACACACACACACACACACACACACACACACCTCCTTTGTTATGTCATTGTGAAATTGATTTTTGAAATCAAGTGCAAAACTTGTTTCTTTGTCAAAATTCATCTGATTCATCTTGACTTGTGATGATCTTTTTTCAATACTCACTCATTTCATGCTTAAACTGTTTTATATTATAGCTATTTGAATACATGTCTTATTATCTTTCTCAGCAGTTGCAGTGCCCATCACTCATACTGGAAACTTAGGAAGGTTTACCTTGGGACAAAACAGTCCTAACATTATATATATATATATATATATATATATATATATATATATATATATATATATATATATATATATATATATATATATATATATATATATATATATATATATATATATATATATATATATATATATATATATATATACACATATATATATATATGTATGTATATATATATGTATATGTATATGTATATATGTATATGTATATGTATATGTATATGTATATGTATATGTATATATATGTAGTGTTATAGTATTATACATATATATATAATATTAGTGACCTTCATTCTTTGATTTGTTAATTTTTTTTTTTTTTTTTTGCTGGACACCCATTATATGTCTAGCATTATGTTAGGTGCTAAATGCACATACCACCCCTGTCCACCAGGAGCCTATAATCCAATAAGAAAGATAATAAGACATGTATTCAAATAGCTATAATATAAAACAGTTTAAGCATGAAATGAGTGAGTATTGAAAAAAGATCATCACAAGTCAAGATGAATCAGATGAATTTTGACAAAGAAACAAGTTTTGCACTTGATTTCAAAAATCAAAAACATGTCCGGTTGCTGTGTGCTCCATACTACTGGCCTTTAATGGCCTTTTAATGGCCTATAATGGCCTATAATGGCTTTGTCATTATACTTCTGAACTTCAAGCCCTTACCATCTGCCTAGCTGAAGTACTTTAAAATAGGCTTCTTGAAGTTTTTCCACTAGCAGTCCCTTTTCACCTGAGAAATGATCTTGGGTATATAAAGCAGGTAAACAAATCAAATATTTACTGATGATAAATCATAATTTTGTGACCCCCCACATTCAGTTTTGAGATCCCATATGGGGTCACAAACCATAATTTAAGAAGCTGGGTTCTAAAAATCCACAAGCCTTGCCACTCACCTTGCTGCTGAACCTTAAGGACTTGCAGGTCTTTCCATTTACCCTATAGCCGAATCTTCCTGTATCTGTTGTCTTACCCCCTTAGAATGTGAGCACCTACAGAGAAGAGACCGTCTTGCTTTTCTGCCTGTATCAGAAGATTTGGCGCATAGTAGGTACCTAATAAATGTCTTTTCATTTATTCACAGTCAGGAACCAGAGGTTCAAGGGGCAACCCCAAAATCACCCTCCAAATATCTGAATTATGCGATGACATATCTCTAGGAATTGCCATGTGTGCCCCATATTATGCATCTGCCCTGCAGATACTCCACTATCTCCTTGTCCATTATCTCAACCCACTTCACCCACCCAAAGCTAAAGGACCAGGAATGAGAAGAAAGCATCCAGGAAGTGTGATACCCGCTGAGCAGGTGAGAGTGTGAAGAGAGGAGGAAGGAGACATTTTAGGAGCCAGGCAGTGATCTGAAGGACAGAATCTGAAGGACAAGATTGCAGAGACAAGATGGAAACAAGGGGGTAAGAGATGAGGTTACAGTCCAGTCAGGGAGAGTTATGCAACACCACACCAACTTTTCACAGACCAGACCAGATGAAAATCCTCCTGATTCTAAGTCCAGTGCTCTGTCTACTACACCATCAAATTGTCCCTTTGTATCTCATACATACAACTGTACAGTCAGGTTCAACATTCCTACCCAGCGAGTCTCTTTCTGCATAATTACTATTATTTTCTAAGATCATTTTCCTGAACCTCCTGGTCCCCATAATACATTGGGATACAATGGAACCTGCTTGCTGGGGATCATGAGACAGTGAGGCAAGAAGCAGAGGGAGAAATGAGCCAGGAGGTGGGCACCATTTTTTGGCATTTGAAATTTGGATGGATTAAATATCTAGTTGTAGCCTATGTAGGGTATGAGTAAAGGGGCTAAGACCAAGGCAACATAATATAGTAGAAAAAGCTTTGGTTCTATTGTCAGCAGACCTGGATGCCATTTCCTTTTTTTCTGGGCTTCCGTTTTTTCATCTACCTAGGGTTAGACTTCTAAGGTCCTTTCTAGATCTAAATCTATTATAGAATGATCCTATTAATTATAAATTATTCAATCAAAAATTATGTAATTATTCAAAAGGGGTCCTACCCCTATAGCAGTAGCTCTACTCCCAAGCTCCAGCCCATCCTCCATCTCCTGGCCCCAGCCTCTTCAAATGGGACCCCAGGATCTTTCCTAGTCTCCCCAAGCCATACCTGCAGTCTTCAAACATAGTCAGTAGGTTAAACACATTCACTAGATTGCCTCCTTCTCTCTCCATGCTGTAGGGCACAAGGTACTTCTACCCATCAGTCTGCCACACAGATATAAAGGTGGAAGGTTTCCAGCCACCAATTCTAACCACAGCCCTGCTGTCCTGACTGCAGGTTAAGACATTCAGGAAGTGAACCCACCCTTGCTGGGGTGCAAACTCTGTAGTCCTGTTTCTTCCCTCAGAAATGAAGAAAGAGGAAGGATCCCTGAGCCCCTCCAATGAAATTCAGAGAAGGAGGAGCCTGGCCAGAACTGCATATATGTCCTCCTTGGCAGAGGAACAAAAGCTCACCCTGGGTGACCCATTGGCTCTAGGATCTGCAAACTCTGCTTTTGAAGAGGCAAAGAGAAATCAAGCATTTCCCCATTTCCCAGTCAGTCTCTAAGAGACTTTGCAGATCATTAGCCTAGTACCTATACTTAGCAGAATTTGAATTGGGAGGGATCTCAGTGACCACCTAGTCCAATTCATATGTGAGAGGAATCTCCACTTTAAAATACCGGACAAATGGCCATACAGGCTCTGCTTGAAGACCTCCAGTGAGGAGGAAGTTCACTACCTCTTGAGGAACTCCTTTCTATTTTCAGATGATGGTAACACAATGCACAGTGTGCTGGATCTGGAGTCAGAAAGATGCACAAGTTTTCTGGAGCTGGAGAAGGAGATGGCAGTTTCCAGTACCTCTCCAGTATCTTTGACCAGAAAACCCCAAATGGGGTCATGAAGAATCAGACATGGCTGAAACAACCAACCAAACAACAAAACATTATGAGGAAAGTTTCTCCTTGAGAGTAAGTCTAAATTGGCTGCTTTACAACTTCTGTCATCTGGGACCAAAGAAAACAAAATCGAATCCTTCCTTTCCCCAACAGTCCTTCAAAGGTACTAGAACACATCTCTCATTTCCTCTTGTGACTAGTGTTCTCAGACTGGACATCTCTCATTCTTTCATTGATCCTTCTATGGCATGGGCTCAATGCCCTTCAGCATTCTGATCACCTTTCTCTGTTCCAATTTATCAATCAGTTGTTTTGATTCAGTCACGTCCAACTCTTCTTGACCTTATTTGGGGTTTTCTTGACAGAGATATGTAAGGGACCTAGAACCGATCTTCCCTGTGCAGAAGGGAGATGCCCTAATGTCAGTCATCTCCAGGATGTGGTTCCGGGTTGACTAATAGAGCTACGTGTCGATAGATGCATGGAACTATGAGTTGCTTGGCCATATAAGGAGAAAAACGGCTAGGCATTGCTAAAGGAGCTGGCCCCGCCCACGATGGGAGGAATCGGGGAGGGTCCAAGAAGATTCTGTATAAAAGTAGGGAACAGCAACCGCTCGGGGAGACATTTTGGGTGCAGACAATAAAGAACAGCTCTGCTACATGTTGGTTCTCTGTTTGCTTATTCCCTGCTCCTGTCTCCGGAGCGGGGCCGGAGACATCCGAAGGCTGGTGATAGCATGAAGCGCGCAGTAAGAAACTTTCAGTTTCCAGTGAAGCTGCAGGGAAGCAGACCCACAACAAGTGGCGCCTTGAACAGGGACGTGGACAGTGTATTCGCTGGAACGAGGAAAGATAAGTAGAAAGACGCGCTCCTTGATTTTTAATCAAGAAGAAGCAAACAGCCTAATTGCTTAGATGCAGTTAGATGAGGTATGGGGCAGAAAGCAGTTAAAGCCCAAATTGAGCCAACAGATTCAGGAGTATATGCTTCACAGCTATATAAACTCATAAACTCTGTAAAAAGAATGGAGTGGATCTTAACTTAAAAGCATGCAGAGCCTGGATAGAAAAATAGAACTCTGTGTCTGTCTGTGTATGTTTGTCTGCTTTGAATTTTTTGTTCTGTGTTAAAAGTTAGCAAGCTCATAAGAGATAAGAATTCAGCCTCTGTGTTACAGGCTTAGAAAAATAACAGGCTGAATTGTGGAAATTGAAATTCATTCAGAATAGTAATTCTTTCAGAGTGGTTCAAAATGTATTGGTCTTAAAAATTGTTTGTGATTTTAAACTTTTTAACCTGTTGTACCAATTTGTAAGTAAAACAAAACAAAAAAAAACTTGACTATTTTAAACTGGTGGGAAAGTTTTCTCTGAAAAGCAGATTTTCAAAGCCTGCTAAAGGGGAGTAACGGCATTACAATCTTATCTGCTTAATACCGCCTGGGAAGCTTCTTACTAGTGGCCTTGAAGCACTCAGGCAGAAAAAAAAAAAAAAAAAAGAAAAAAGAAAAACTATTTGGTTTGCTTCTGAAACATTGGGTAATTTGTTATCATTATGGGTTATGAATCTTGAAGTTTAAAGTTTAAAAAAAAAAAGGGGGGGTGATTAAAGAACAGGGACTTTGAGGGATTTTCGCGAGTGTAGAGAGACTGCCTCAGCAGATTTTCTGCCTTCACAGAGATGCCTCTGCTGGGAGCAGGGAAGATGGGAGGGGGTAATAGTATTCCCCCGTATTGCCAGAAGAGAAAATGGTGTTAAGATAAACACCTCTTGTGCTTGGCAACTTGTCTCTGTGTTAGTTCTTCCTCGGAAGCCGGTGACTACCAAAGACCCAGAAGATGGGTAAGTAGAGGGCAGATTCTCCACTCATGAAGCAGAAGTCCACAAGTGGTCCCGAAGAAAAGGGACAAGAGAGATTGATTTACAAAAGCAATTAAGAGTTTAAATGAAGCATCTAGTCAGAAGAGTTATTGGTTTGGAAGTGTTTAAAATATGTCAGAGAAAGTTTGAACAAGCAGGCATTGGGAAGAGAGAAACAGAGAAATGGGACAGGAGAATAAAGGTGATTTAAGAAGGATTTATTAGTGGGAGCAAATGATTTCAAGAAGAAATCAGTGGGGAAAAGAAGGAACTTGTTGGAAAAGGTAGTCATGGAGAGATGACTGTGAGACGGGACGTATTTTTGCAGGGGTAAAGCAGCAACAGGAAGCTGCAGCTGTTTCTGGTTGAAGAAAGCAAACTGATTTAAAGGGATTCAAAATTCTTCCTTGTATCCAATATTTGAAACCAAGGATTTGTTTTTTAAGGAAATATGTTATGTCTTTACTGTAACATCTGAAAACTTTACAACTAAACAGGCTTATTGCTCAGACTCCTCCCTTAGGGTTTCAACAGTGCATGAGTTCTAGCTTGGAGACGGGGTCCTGGTTGGGACATGGAAGGAGGACAAGCTGACCCTGAGCTGGAAAGGACTGTTCCAGATCCAGATACAGCAGTGCTACATAGGAAAGAGAGTGGACTCTGAGGGTGTGGACTTCCTAACTGAATGCAGAGAACAAGCTGAGACAAACATTGAAAAGCAACTGATGAACTGTGCATGTAAAATCTTGATAGCGATATTGAAACCTCACTATTAGATAAAATATCTATTACTGACACCTCCCCCTCCTACAAAACGTCCTCCATCAATCATAAGAGTTCCTAAAAACTTGTACCAATATGTAACTTTTCCTCCTCTGATGAATTGTGTTAGAAAGAAAAGAACCTGGTATGACACTTTATTTGGTGGTGCTGGAACTGGTTTGGATATAGTTAATTCAATAGACCTTGAGACCTTGGCCAGCAGACTGCGCAGTGCTGGACAAGCTGTTTCTCAGGCTTTGACTGTAAATGCTCAATAGTTGCCCACGACGATCCTACTCCACCAAAATACATTAAAATATCAAGGCCAATTTCTACAGATTTTTAATGATAGTATTATTACTAGTTTGGGTTTTACTGGAAATATTAGTAAATTATTTAAGTGGACCAAATGCTCTTTACAAATATGTATACCTAGATACAAAAAGAAAATACTCAGAGATTGTTGCAATGTGGGATTATATGTTTAATTTACTAGAAGCATGGAAGAAACAATGATCTGAAAATGCTATGTGTACTTTTTTTTTGGTGGACTGGAACTATTGTGTATTGTCAAGTTAAGATATGGGCTGTTATGTGTCAATTTCATGTGTTACCTTTTGTCTTACCTAATTACTTTGCTTTACTCATATATATGGAAACTATATGGAAACTGTATGGAAACTGCATAGATTTGAATAATGTAACCCACACTTTGTCTGACTGTACTGCAACTGATAGGGGGATTGTTTGTGGGATGATGTTTCGGCAGATGGAACCCTGCCTTCTCTCACATTCATCCAATTTGTGTGACTTAACATTGTACCCTGTGAATAACTTCTCCATGATATATGAGGTATCTTCGCAACATAGCTTCTAATAACCTGGGTACCCAAGCTTCTTCCTTTACCCCATGTCTCCTTGTCACTACAACCTCTTGTGGATATCCTGAACAAGTTTTTAGTTATGAAGAAACTATTAGAGTCTAATCAGCGCGCATTAAATGAACATCGAATACAGACTCTTATAGCTGCAGGACAACTTATCGAGGCCTCTCATTTAGTAACATCGGATACTAACCACCATTGGTATGATTTCTTATTTAGATCAGGTAGCGCTACCATTTATTTTAATAGTTTAGCTATACCCATAGTATTATTATTACTCTTTCTAGTTATATTATGTATATGTAATTGTCTTATGTATTGGAAAATGAAATTAATTTACTCTAATTTCACCCCATTAGCTCAGTCCTCTTATTATTTTCGTGATCTTAAGGCCAAATGATTAAGAAATTTAAAATTTCATATTAGGATTATAAGCTCACTCAAATCTAACAGGCCTCAGCTTCCAAATTATGGGAACTTGACCGTTCCATGAACTCTGTATATTTTTGACACTAGATGCTAGGAACTAGCCATTCCTAGAGATGTTTGTGCTCCAGAGAAGAGTGGCTCCCTCCCTGGGCATAGACAATTAATAAAGAACTGTCAAGATACAGACGATACGGAACGAGTCAACTAGGGAAGCCCTCCCGTACCCCACACCTGCACAGATGTATGTGCCAAACCCTTATATAATTTTTGGTAAAAATCCTTCTTTGTCTATAGACATGATAAGAAAATTAACTAGAATGAAACGAGACAGTTCTTTTGATACAGCTATATCAGTGGTTAATTTGGCTCTTAATGTGATAGAGGAAATGCAAATATATCAAATTCAACAGGAGGTAGCTTTTTTAGCTGCAAGTCTACAACAATTTATGATTAAAAAACAATGCTGCTTGGCCGCATCAAGAAAGTTTGGATCGGAAAATGTTAAATAGAATCTCACAGTTATCTGATGTAATGCAAATTGTTGTACATCAACAGGCATTGATGTTGATATATATGAGAATGCAATGTCACTATAAATATTATCCTTTATGTGTAACTCCTATTCCATTTAATTCTTCTCTGTATAATGATCTTGAAATTATTCTGAAAAATGCTACTTTTATGACAAATGCTACTACTGAACTTGCTGCTCTGGATGAGATATTGTTAGCTATGCAAAAATGCTACTATAACATTTGAAGATGAGTGGGAACGAAAAGAACATGATTTTATTAATTGGTGGAAAAATGTTAATTTCAATGATATCATGCATTGGCTAATTATAGGAGCTGTCGCTTTCCTGCTGTTGTTATTGATGCTTTGTATCCTCCCTTTGATATTTCGAGTTGTATTTGCTGTAATTCAAAAAATTTTGATTGAAATGAAAGCGTCCTATGCTTTAAACAAAAGAAGGGAATACAATTGTAACTGACCGTTGGTCAATGAGTCTGATGCCAAATAATTTTGGTCTTTTGATATTGTTTTTTGATACTACCACTCTTGATGCACTGTTTGTTATATATATATTTTTGATACTGTCATTCTTGGTGCTTTGTCTTCGCCTTTGTCACCCTGAGTTGTGTTAGCTACAAAAGAAAGATCTTGAATTTTGAACCACTACCCTCGTATTAAACAAAAAGGGGGAATTGTAAGGGACCTAGAACGGATCTTCCCTGTGCGGAAGGGAGACACCCTAATGTCAGTCATCTCCAGGATGTGGTTCCGGGTCGACTAATAGAGCTACGTGTCGGTAGATGCGTGGAACTATGAGTTGCTTGGCCATATAAGGAGAAAAACGGCTAGGCATTGCTAAAGGAGCTGGCCCCGCCCATGATGGGAGGAATCGGGGAGGGTCCAAGAAGATTCTGTATAAAAGTAGGGAACAGCAACCGCTTGGGGAGACATTTTGGGTGCAGACAATAAAGAACAGCTCTGCTACATGTTGGCTCTCTGTTTGCTTATTCCCCGCTCCTGTCTCCGGAGCGGGGCCGGAGACATCCGAAGGCTGGTGATAGCATGAAGCGCGCAGTAAGAAACTTTCAGTTTCCAGTGAAGCTGCAGGGAAGCAGACCCACAACAGAGATACTGGAGTGAGTTGCCATGTTCTTCTCCAGTTCATTTTACAGATGAGGAAACTGAGGCAGACAGGGAACACAGCCAATACTTATTATCTGAGGCTGAATTTGAACCCAGAAAGCATCTTCCTGATTCTAGACCTAGACTCTATTAGTTGCCCCTGTTGCACAATTAAAAGAAAGGTACAAAGGTATGTATAATCTTATTGTTTATTGCTCATGGAATATGAAAAAGCCTTTGATTCCTTAGAGTAAAATGCTAGGTTACATACATTAAAATCCTAAGAGATTCCTAGATAGATAGAACAGGGGAGAGGAAACAAGATTCATTAAGTGCCTACTATGTGTTAGGCATTGTACTAATTGTTTTATAATTTGATTTTACAATTTATAATTGGATTTGACTTCACAACGATGAGTCTTCCTGCCTCTAGGGCTGATACTCTATCCACTGTGCCAGCTAGCTTCCCTAATTTATCAATATTCTTCTTTACTTTGATGCCCATGAAGGAACATAATACTCTACATGTGGTCTGACCACCTTATTCCTAGAATCTATGTCTTTCCTAAGACCTCATTAAGATTTTTTAGGTTCTAAAATAACTGTTTGGACATGTATACATATATTGTATTTAATTTGTACTCTAACATATTTAACATGTATTGGTCAACCTGCCAACTGGGGGGAAGGAGGGGAAGGAGGGGAAAAATGAGAACAGAAGGTTTAGCAATTGTCAATGTTGTAAAATTACTCATGCATATATCTGGTAAATAAAAACTATTTTAAAATAGATAAATAAATAAATAAAAAGTAAAAAAAAAATAAAAGAAGATTTTTTTTAGCTGCTGAATGTCATTGCTGATTCATATTTGGTTTGAAATCCACCAAAAACCCAGACATTTTTTCAGACAAACTGCCACCTAACCATACCACACCACTGTCCTTTGAGTAAGAAAAAGAAACTGAGGCTGAAGAAAAGGGACAGTTACTGTCCAATTGTTTGTCAGATAGGCCTTTCAAATTTAACCTGTGCAAAACACAATTCCTTCTCTTTTCCCTTAAACCTTTAAAACCCATCTTTTTTTTTCCTAATTTTACCTAATTTTTTGCCTAATTTTGCCAATTTCCTGAATTCATTTTAGAGAAATTCTTCCAGTTAACTAGGTTCACAACTTCTCAAAACCTCTTTCCAAATAGTCAATCAGTATGGCCAATTCTTCAACAAGAACAACAAAGATATTCCACATTGATAAAGCAAGATATATGTACTCAGAGAGAGGACAGAGGGAACTGAATGTGGACAACAACATAGTATTTTAACTCTTTTTGTTGTTGTTTGGTTATAGTTTGTTTTCTTTCTCATTTTTTCCCTTTTTGAGCTGATTTTTCTTATGCAGCATGATATTTGTGGAAACATGTATAGCGGAATTGACATGTTTAACATATATTGGATCATTTTCCCACTGAAGGACAGGGGGGAAGGGAGGGAAAAATTAGAACACAGGGTTTTGTAGGGAGTAATGTCAAAAATTACCCATGTACATATTTTGAAAATAAAAAAGCTATAATAAAAAAAAATTCAATAGTTAGTAGAAACAAATCTAAAAAAATTCCACATTTTTCATCTTTGTTCCCTTCTCTCCTAAACTCTTGAGGCAGCCTCTTCATCTATTTCCCTTAAGTCTCTCCCATTTCAATTCACATAACCAAAGTTATAAAAAATATTTGACCATGTTCCCCTCCTGTTCAACAAATTCCGGTGTCTTTCTGTTTTCCCGAGGATAAAATACAAGCTCATTTGTTTGGTATTTAAAACCCTTCGCAGTCTGCCTCCAACATTTCTGTCCAAACTTCTTGCACTCCCTCTTATACATTCTATATTCTAGTCAGAATGTTATTCTTGAGTTGTTTCATTGTGTCTGACTCTCCATTTCGTTCTCCAATTCATTTTACAAATGATGAAATTGAGGTAAATGAGTGACGTGCTCAGGATCGCACAACTATTATAAGTGTCTGAGACTGGATTTGAACTCAATTCATCCTGACTCTAGGATCAACACTTTATCCACTGCCCCATCTAGCTGCCCTCTCATCAGAACGATCTATTATCTATTTCCTATACATAACTTCACATCTAATGTCCATCCCTTTGCACAGATTGTCCTGCATTACTGGAATGCTCTCCCTCACCACCTTTGATTTTAAAATCCTTTTTTTCCTTCTAGACTCAGTCTACAGCATCTGACACTTTACTAGTATACTTACAATATTCCAGAAAAACCACAAGTTATAGTGTAGATACACAAAGAAAATTGCACACAAAAGGTCATTAATGATATGAGTGTATTACGAACAATCTCCACTGATTAAGCTTTCTTTCTTATTGCAAACCATTTATTAGGATAGGATAGGAAGTTGATTCTCCATGTAGGGAATGCCTGTTCCCAACCTGGGATACTCTCAGGAGGTATTAGAAGCTTGTTAAGGGGACATGGGGAATATGTGCCAAATAATTATAATATCCTTTTGGAATATTTCAAAGTAGCAAGCATACACCTCAGGTTCAGAAACTCTGGTTTCTAACGACTTATTTCTGTGAATCAGAATTCCCAGTCCTGTTCTCCATCACATCCAAAGCAAGAAAGAATCTGTCAGCTGAGCATGATGAGGGAGAGTATTCTAGTAATGTGAGATGATTTGTACAAAGGGATGGGCATTAGATGTGACATGTTATGTATAGGAAATAAATAATAGGTCATTCTGATGAGGGGGGCAGCTAGATAGTGCAGTGGATAGAGTGTTAATCCTGGAGTCAGGAGGAATTGAATTCAAATCTAGTCTCACACACTCAGTAGTTGTGTGATTCTGAGCAAGTCATTTAACCCCATTTACCTCAATTTCATCATTTGTAAAATGAGTTGGAGGAAGAGTTGGGCTATTATATAAAATGAATGGAATAAGGCTGGATGATTTCTAAGGTTTCTTTGCTCTAAATTTGTGACTAAGATCCAAGGCAATCCCAATAAACTTTGGATAGAAAATGCCATCTCCATCCAGAAAAAGAACTATGGAGATTGAATGTAAATCAATACATGCTATATATTCACCTTTTTTTTTCTCTTCTGTGTTTTTTCTTTTGTTTTGATTTTTTTTCTCCCAACATGATTCATAAAGAAATATGTATTTTAAAAAATAAAATAAAATAGAGGGAAAGAAAAAGGTGATTAAGAGAGGAGTTGTGGAATGGAAAGGCTATCAGAAATTAGAAAGAATTTTGATAGAGTGATAGAATGATGGATTCAGAGAGAGGGAGATCTGAAACCAACTTTCAGGCAGTTAAGAAGTTTATTGAAAAAAGGAGAAGGCATGATCAGAATCTGTGCTTTAGGAACATCTCTTTGGCAACTGAGTGAGAGATGGACTGGAGTAGATAGAAACTAGAGACAGGCAGACCCACCAGAGGAAACATATTGCAAAAATCTAGGCATGAGGTGATAAGAGCATAAGGAATATGAGAGTCCGCACCAATGTCAGACTAGAGAAGTGGGCATATAAGGGAGATGTTAAGAAGGTAGAAAAGACTTAACCAGTAATTGAATATGAAGGTGAAAGGGTATTAAAGGCCCCCTCCCAAAATGTTCCAGACCAATATTGTGAAGTGTCCCAGAAGAATTTGCAGGCTCAGGGCCATCTCCAAGTCAAGAAACAAAGTTTATTATAATTGTAATGCCAATTAAAGTAGGCTAAATTTCAAAAGAAGTTAGCAAAGAGCCAGGAAGCAGAAGGTAAATTTAAAGGGAAAAATAAGAGAAACCAGATGCTTCATGTCACTGATATGTTAATTTTATGGCATAGAGGTGGAGTTGAGGGGTGGTCTGATTCTGACTTTGTGTGCAGGTACACTTAGCCAGAGTTCCCTGAGCAGAGTTCAGGTATGTTTTTAAGCCTGAATAGTCATTAGGTCAAGTGGCAGACATCCAATTTTGTTCTGTGCCTGTACTAATTTTAAGCATCTCATTATTGTTGCTTTTTAGTCTCAGAAACCTCATTATCACTGACCAATGAGCTGTTTGTTATCTGATCACCAGCAATTTTTTGGGCTTAACATCTTGGTCATATAAAGTAAACTAAGGCAAGATAGCCTAAAGGAAGAAATATATCATTCCTAACTACCTCATTCCCAAGGTCAGATAGACTTGGGGCTTTCCCAAGCCCTTCCTAAGGTTTTCACCACATCAAGATGAATCAGGTGTGATACCTGCTTGTCAGGCTAGGTAACTGGGAATACAGTAGTACTCTTCACACTCATTTAATCTCTCTGGGGTTAACTCTTTATGTCATATTGCCTCATTGAAAAAAAAAATGGGGGTAATAATATCTGCAGTATCTGCTTCCTAGATTTCCAGTTTAAATTACTTTATTGATAGAAACAACTTTGTAAATCCTGAAGCACTGTGTAAAAATGTTTAAAAATTATTACGTGGAGTGGATAGAGCACTGACGATGGAGTCAGGAGAATCTGAGTTCAAATCTGACTTCAGGCACTTACTAGCTGTGTGAGTTAAGTGACTGTAAGTCACTTAATTCTGATTGGCTCCAAAAACAATTATTATATGGAGAAATTGGGAAGGAATGCTAGGAAGGAGAGGGTAGAATTGGTAAGAAGAAAAAGGGAAGTTGAAGTTTGGAAGGAACAAAAATTAATGTTGAAATAAAGAGGGAAACCCTTTCAAATGTAAAAGATGTTTTGCATGCCTTAAAAAGGTGTGGGGCTTGAATAATAAGGCAATGTCAGGAAGAGAATGAACTTGCTTCCAGCAGCAGTGAAATGATCCACAATTACTCTGAAGAACTTATGATGAAAAATCCTGTCCATACCCAGAGATGAAACTGATTGTGTCTGAACACAGACTGAACCATTCTGTCTCTGTCTCTGTCTCTCTCTGTCTCTCTGTCTCGCCGACTGTCTGTCTCTCTTTCTCTCTCTTTAACTTTATTTTTCTTGAGATTTTTAAAAATTAGGGTGGGAAATCTATGTCTTTCACAATGACTGTTATGGAAATGTTTTGCATAACTTCACATGTAGTTTCTTAATGGGGGCTGGGGCTGGGGATGAGACAGAATCTAGAATCCAAAAGTTTTTTTTTTAAATGTATAAAAACAATCCATGTAATTGGGGAAAATATAATGTTAAAATAAAATTTAAAAGAAAGAAAGAAAACAAGTCCAGCTCTTCTTCTGGGAATCCAATGAGTTGACATATTCAGCCAAGATGCCAATCCTTGTGAAGAACCCAGGAGCAGCTGAGCTACCTATCTGCACTGAAGCAAAAGTCACAACCTGACATGGTGGCTGAAAATCTGACCAGTTTAGCTTCAACCAAAACTAGTAAGCATCCAGCAGAGCAGTCAAGTGACCTATTTGGCTCAACCCTAAAGCAAATTGACCCATCCAGTCAAGACTGAGATTCATCCATCACTGATAATATGCTTTTCAATGAACTTTGTGAAGTCATCTGGAGAAATAAAGGAAATAGAGGTCCAGAATTTCCAGAGTTGTTTGTTTCTTTGTTCTTATGTGTTCCTATATATATATATAGATATACATATATATACATATCTATATATAGGAACACATATGAACATATACATACAATATATGTATGTATATATACATACATCACTCACTATCACTATCCATTGTGTTCATACTCCCTCTTTTTATGGATTCTCTGTGTATTTGTGGAAAAGTACACTTCTGATTTTGAGGAAAATATTGGGCAACGACTATCCTTGGAATGCCATTTTAGTAAATTGTTTTGTTAAAGAACTGAGTATACTAGATAAGTATTAAAGGAAAGTTCCACCAGTAGGGGCTTTTGAGCTAATGTTCAGTAAATAACCATCTGCAGGGTTACTCCTATGCTGTAATAATAGCAACAGTTCTACCGTGGATGCAACTTATCAGTGCCAGTACTAGAAACAATGCAGGTTGGGAGAGTGAGTCCAGAAGAGATGTTACATACAAATTTCATTCCATAAACAAAATATTGAAGAGTTATATCTGGGATGCAAAGGAAGACCTTACTTTTTAAAATACTGAAAGATTAAAAGACACAAAGCCAAGACTAGTGTCAGAGATGGGATTTGAAGTTAGGTCTCCTTAAGTGAGAGAATGATTCTCCATTTGCTAGGCCAGGTTACTCTGTTAATGTAAAGCTTAAGACATCTGCTCTTAACACTCACACTGATCTTTCATGTAGTGTCATACTCAAATAGAAATGAATCCTTGTGGCCTATACATAAACTTAGAAAACCACAAATTAACATTATCTATGTTGTATCTTATTTTATAAAACTTTTCCCATGTATAGGTTAATCTGGTTTGTAGGGAGAGGGGGCACCTTTCAGCCGTTCAATTTGACACCTCTGATAGACTAAATGTCATTGATATCTTTTCCTTCCTCTCAAGTTCTATGATTCTGTGATATCAACTGTGTTCATAGAATAAATAAATATTATTTGCAAATCATTTAAAATTATCCTGAACAAAAAATAGTTAAAAAAACAAAATTAAATTACCTCTAACATATTTATACAGACCCAAGATTGAACAGCACACTAATCTTTTACAAAAGTAATATCTCAATATCTAATTTTAATTTAATTAGTACCTATTTCAATAACTAACAAAAATATTAGCAATTTTCCTTTCTGATTTGATTTTCTGAAAGTTTTATAAAACATATAATTTATATGTACTTGATTAAGAAATTATGTGGGAAAAATATGGGTCAGCAATCTAGCCAATTCATTTCATTTCTTTCTTGCATTATCACTTGTCATAATGGCCAGTGGGCTTAAAGTTTTTATGTCTATAAAGATACATGGTTAAATCATCAAAGATCGTTTATAAGCATCAAGAGAATGCATGTAAATATATAAGGACAAAAGGAAATCTAGTTATTTTACTTTCTGGTGGTTTTTCTTTTTCTTCTATGTTTGAAACTGCTCTTTAAAAAATTAATTAGCAATGACAAGATAGAATCCATGACTTCTTTGATGATTCCTTTTGCAGTTCATTCTATTTTCTCTTTAATGTCTTTATGAGACTTTATTGCTTTTGTCCTCTTGTCTAACCTTTGGCCAGGTTTCTCTCCATAGGCTTTTGTTCTCTGAAATTACTGTCTGAAGAATACAAGCTAAGGAAGTGAGAAAGATACAATGACGGAAATGTTATCTTTGGATCATTCACCTCAAAGTCATCCTACAATAATTCCTTTTTATTAGTTGCTTCTTCTTTTTATTCTGATTCTGTTGCTTTACTCTCTGGTTGTAAATGAATTATTTTCTGCCATTCTCATCATTATCTATCATAACCAAAGCCAACTCAACTTTTTGTCTTCCTTGTTCTCAGCTTTTTTTTTTTCTGGAGACTTTGTGGATTCACCTTTCCATCTTTCTCCACCACCCCCATTTTGTACCTATTTCTACAACTTCTTCAGCAAAGTATAGACCATTGAATTTATTGTTAGAAAGAGGTTTACCTTTTTCTTTCTCTAAAAACCATTCCCAATTTGTTTCACATGCCTTCTCAATAGATGAGAGAGGGATAGGAAAGAGAAGAGAATTAGAAATTGAAAATAAAATAAAATTGAATTTAAAATAAAAAAAATATTCCCAAAGAGTTACAGCTGATTCTTTCTAACATTGGGGGAGGGGAGAAATCATGTCTTTAATACCTGGCATCCATTTAATTTCCATTTTTGTCTTTGCATTTATTTTTCTTGAAATAGCTGAAGGAGTTGCCTATACTTGGACATTTGTTCCCTATTATCCTGAATTTTCTTGAATTTCACAGTCCCACTACACTTATTCCAATATCGCCTTATTGCTTGTCTTCTGCTTCCATCATCAGAAGCCAAAGAAGGCTTAAAACTGAGTTAAGTCTGAGTATGGTGATGCATGCCTGTAATCTCTATTGCCTAAGAGACTGAGGCTAAAGATTTGTTTGAGCTTGGGAGTTCTGAGCTGCACTAAGGCTAAAGCCAATGGGTGAATACATGAAGTCTAGCACCAATATGGTGAGTCCTTGGACCTAGGAGGCCACCAGGTTGCCTAAAGAAGGGTAATCTGGCTTAGGAAGCAACAGAGCAGGCCAAAGTGTCTGCTTTAATCAGCAGTAGTATCAGGCCATGGGTATGTTAGTAATTGTTTAATAATCAGCTTTGATGTAGGAGTGGAAATATGTATGCAAGACTTTTTTTTGAGAATTTATACTTTAATTTGCACTCATAGTTCATGATTTCTCTTTCTAGAGGGAGACAGCATTTTTCTTAAAACATGAGTCCTTTGGAATTGTCTTGGATTACTGTATGAGCAGAATAGTGAAGTCTTTCATTGTTGATCATCATTATAACATTGCAGTTAATGTGCATAATAATCTCCTGGTTCTCACTTCACTTTGCATCAGTTCATATAAGTCTTGCTTGTGTTTTTCTAAAAATCAATCTAAAATCATTCCTTACAGCATAGTAGTATTTCATTACAATCATATATCAAAACTTCTTTAGCCATTCCCCAAAGGATAAGTATCCCTTCAATTTCCATTTTTTTGCCACCACAAAAGAGCTGATATCAATAAAAATAAATAAATAAATATTGAGTGAGTGTTCCTTTGTTCTTTTCCTTTTTCTTTAATTTTTTTGGGATATAGATCTAGTAAGAGAATTGCTGGATCAATAAATATGCAGCTTCATAATACTTTGGATGCAATTTCAAATTCTACAAAATGATTAGATCAGTTCACAGCTTCAGCATCAATGCATTAGTATATTTATTTTCCCTCATCCCTTCCAGCATCTGTCATTTCTTATAGGTGTGAGGTAGTATCTCAGAGTTGTTTTAACTTGCATTTCTTTAATCAGTAGTGATTTAGAGCATTTTTATGTGACTACATGATTTCTTCTTCTGAAAACTGCCTGTTCATACAATTTGATGTTAATTTTAAATAAATTATTAATAATTAGATAATTTAATTAAAGACTTTATAACTTTATCATGTAATAATTATATATCACAACTAATTAATAATATGTAATAGTTAATGCTTTAATTAATAACTATATGATTTCCTCTTCTGAAAACTGTGTTCATATCATTTGACGATTTATCAGTTGGAAAATGGCTCTTATTTTTATAAATTTGACCCAATTCTCTCTATATGTGAGAAATGGGGCCTTTCTCAGAAAAAACTTACTTTAGAAACTTTTTACATTAATTCATAATTACTTAATAAATTATCTTTTAACAAAATGTAGTTTCTCTGATTATCTCTTTTTCTTTGTTTGGGATTATAATTATCACTTCTGCCTTTTTTAATTCAGCTAAAGCATATTAGATTCTGCTCCAGTCCTTTATTTTAATTATGTGTGTGCATAAGATATATCTTTTAAGTTTAATCCACATCATTAACATTTTCCTCCATCACTTTCTTAAGTCTAGAAGCTCAACAAAACAATAAGTTAAGACCAGATTCATATATTTGTGAGAGAAGAGAAACTCGTATACAGAAACTTGTTTTCTGTAAGATTTCTTCTGATTGTTATATATCTTTCACAATTAATCTCACCCCAAGTGAGTTCTATAAGTGATGCTCCCAACAGCAACATGGAAAGTAGAAACAGTTTTGAATTTGGAGTCGGAGAACCTGAGTTCAAATTCTGACTCTATCATTTAACAAATCGATTGATCCTGCTGAAGCTCAGTTTCCTTAACTATAAAATGAAAGGGTTGGCCTAAATCCCTATTAAGGTCCTATAAAAGCAAATTGAGTCATTGTTCCCTCTACCTATAACAAAATAATATTAGGACAGTACTTCAGTATAAAGACCCTGATGAATCTCAATGAAAAAATCCAGCTTAGTCTTCATATTTTTAAAATGTGCATATATTTTATGGACACCTTATTAACCACAGTACTCCTATCACTTAACTCTACATTATAATAAAGAAAGACCAATTTTCTTATTCAGTTGTACTTCAGCTGTGTCTGATTCTTCATGATCCTATTTGGGGTTTTCTTGGCATAGATACTGAAATGATTTGCCATTTTCTTCTTTAGCTCATTTTACAAATGAGGAAATTGAGGCAAACGGGGTTAAGAGACTTGCCCAGGGTCACACAGCTAATAAGTGTCTAAGATAAAAGTTGGACTCAAGTTTTCCAGATTCTAGGCCAAGTACTCTATCCACTATACCATCTATATAATGCCACTTTTCTTTATCAGTTCCCAAACAATGTTATGAAATCTTTTAACATCATTCTTATTCAAAACCTAATTAGTTACCAAGAGAAATTCTTAATCATCCCAGAAATTACTCCTTTCTGAAGAGATCTGCATAATTACTAGATCAAGAGAAAAAAGAAAGTCATTAATTTAGGTAATAGAAGTATCTCTTGAGTTCCCCTCTGACCTGGCTGAAAGAATGTTAGATAGAATGGTTAATCAAACAGGGTTTGAATGTTTTTAGGAAAATGATTCCTCAGGGAATTCCAAATTTTAAGTACTATCTGAAGAATTAAAACTGAGCTTTAACTGGGGTTTTATAAATTTATTGTATCTTATTGTGAAATTTTGTCTTAGGGAATATTATACATTGTGAGTGAAAATGGCTTGTGGGAAAGAATTTTTTATTTTTATTTTTTTGCTGAGGCAATTGAAGTTAAGTGACTTGCGCAAGTCACACAGCTAGGAAGTGTTAAGTGTCTAAGGTCGAATTTGACTCAGGTCCTCCTGACTTCAGGGCTCGTGCTCTATCCACTGCGCCACCTAGCTGCCCTGGCAAGTAAAATTTAAAGGCAGGATGGAATTATTTCCCTTTTTAGATTTTTCTAAACAGAGATGCTTGTAATTAGAATGAATAAATTCATAAATTCATTTTGGCAGCCTTTCACCCAAAACAGAATACACAATTTTTCTTCTATAGTTCCTTCCAAATCCTTTCAAATCTGTGATCTCAGGAATTCATACCTGCAGATGGAAAATAAATAATTCTATATGCCGCTATGTCCATCTATAAAGCTACATCTTTTGACTTATAAAAATATTTATTACAGTAGCCCCATTTTAAAGATAAGGAAACCAAGGCTCAGTGACGTTAAGTGATTTATTCAGGACTAGGCAGCTAGAAAGGATCTGAGGCCAAATTTAAATCCAGATTTTTCCTAATTTTAAATCCAACATTGCTTTTTCATCACCAAATATAATAATGTCATTTAGAATAAACCTTAGACCTACAAAGAAACAATTCTATTCTCATCCATCATTGACTTCTTAAATTGTACTGGATGCTTCTGGAGACTCATAATCGATAATTGAGAAAGCCTTCTTCATGCCTTTAAATTGAAGACTCCTTAACTTTTCTCTAGAGGTCCAAGGTTTGTCTGCTGAATTTTCAGGAATAATTCAAAAGTTTATAGTTTTTACTTTCCTTTTTGCTGTTGAGAACATTACTTGTAAGCTCACCTAGGGCAAGCTTAATCTTAAAATACTTATAACAATTAGAAGAAGTCTTACATAAAACAATATCTTTTTGGATATCTTTTTTTATTCTTTTTACTCCAAACTATGAAGAATTTATTAACATAACACCATCTTTAAATCTAAATCACTGAATGGAGATGGTAAGTCTTTTATCTTTAATTTATTCCATTTCTTGTTGCAAATTACTGGGGGGATAATTCTACCTGTGCAAGGGGAATCTTTATTGAATTCTTTGAATTCATACTCAAAATCAGATTGCTTTGAAAACTGCCTAGTCATATTATCTTTAATTCAATTCAATAAACATCTATAAGCACTATGTTCTAATTTTATGTGTAAATTCTAAGCATTCTGTATATGCAAATCCAAAAATAAAGTTGCTCTTCTCTCAAAGACTTTACATTTCACTGAGGGAATGAGGATAGGGATATATGTACATAAGTAAATATGGGTTAAAGTGGAATATGGTACAGTCAAAGGAAAGATCTAGACAAAGTGAAAAAGGAATATTGAAGGAAGAATAAAATACTTTCATCTGGGAAAATCAGTGAAAGCTTTGGGAAGGAGGTGGAAATCTAGTTGAGTTTGAAGAAAAAAGGATTCAGATTTTGTTTCATTTTTTTTAAGGCTGGGACTCTCAATTTTTTCCAGACTGGAAGTTCAGCATCCTCTTGCTGTTGGATCCCATTATTGACTGATAAGGGAAGCTTTGATTATTTCCTTTCCATATAGATTGGTTTGCTCCTCCTTAGTCTGTTGGATGACTGACTCTCTGTTTCCAAGGGCTCACTATTTTGACACCTGATTCCCAATTTTGACTCCCAACTAAATTAGCTTTGCAACACCCCCAGAACTCCCAAACTCTAATAATCCACCAGCCTCTTCAAGAACAAAGATTACAGGAATGAGTCACCATTATGTGAAAAACAAGATCCTTAAAGGCACAGAAGAGGAGAGAGTGAATTCCAGGTCTGGGTAACAGTTAATGTGAATGTTGTACTATAGCAGACATCAAGGAAATTAACATAATTAAGGATAGAAAAAGATTATATCTAGACTGTGAAGGATACCAAGATTAATGTAAATCTAAATGTAAGGCTAAGGAGTTTGCATTTTATCCTAGAGACAATAGAGAGCTCCTGAAGAGTTTTGTGTATATGAGTGATGTGCTCAAATGGAAAAAGAAATATTTGTCTGCAATGTGGAGGATGAGTTAGAGAAGGATCAGATAGAAACAGGGAAGTTATTACAATAGTAATGAAGAGAGATGATAAAGAACTGAATTAAAGTGGAGTCCCTAGAAGTGTAAAAAAGAAGACGATTGAGAAAGGTTTGGAGGGAGAACCAAATTTGGCAACCCACTGGGAAAAGATACATGAGGAAGAGAGAACAGTCCATGATGGTTTTGAGGTAAAAAACCAGGGTAATTGGAAGATGTTGCCATCGTTGAAATAGGGAATTTTGGAGAACAGGTAGATTTAGAGAAGAGGATGGATTTCAGTTTTAATTTTGTTGAGTTTGAAATACTGAGGAGTAGGACATACAAGTGGAGATGTCTGAGAGGCAGAAGAGTCTAGCTATTGGATTTTGGAGGAAAGATTAGAGCTAAATAAAGTTAATTGCTGTCTTTTGTTCTCAAATAGAACTAAAATGACCTTACTATGTTAGGGTCAGGGTACAGTGTGTTCAACTGTGGTTGATCAGATCCATTGACCTCAGAAAGCTCTTCTACTTGTTGGGCACAAATAGTACATATAAATTAAATGTCTCTAAATTTGCATATCTCATGTTTCTTTTGATCTACTACAATTATACTTTGCTTACAGAGCACAATGCTGTCTTTCATGCTGGTATGCCATGTTGAGCAGTCTTGTGCCAATATGTCCCATGTCTCATAATTGATTCCAAAGTTCTTCAGAGAGATTGCAGGTGCCCTTATATTGCTTCTTTTGAACTCCATATAAGTGCTTACTTTAGGCAAATGTACCTTTAGCATCAGGACAATATGGCCAAAGTATTAGAATTGCACTCTGCAGTAGAATTTGAATGCTTGGCAGTTTATTTCAGAAAGAATCTCAGAGTCCACTACCTTATCTTGCCCATAGTAGAATCTTCCTAAAACAATTCAAATTGAAGTGATTTCATTTCCTGGTTTGGCTATACTATCCAGGTTTCATTAGTGTATAAGAATGAGATCAGAAAAACAGTTCTCTAGTCTGGCAAGCAATTCTTTCCCACATTTTTCTTAAAGTCTCTCCAATACTGAGTTAGTTCTGGCAATGCATGGATCATCTATGTGTACAAAAGTATATTGCCACAGTAAGTAAAGTTATCCACAGTATCCAAAATTTTTCCATTTGCCATAACTGATGGCCATGATTAGCACAAGCAGCAGAGAATTGATCCATACTTTGTTGCACCTCACCTTCAGAAGCAACACTGAATGCACAATCACCTGCAAACAAAAAGTCATACACCAATTCTCCATTCATTTTAATCTTGTCTTACAGGTTTTTTTGAGTTAAATAATTTACTGTCAGTGTGATAGCTGGCCTTGATGCTGTTTTCATCCTCAATGAAAGTGCCTGACAACATAAATGAAAACATCATACTAAAAGGCATGGAAGTATCTAACCATTCTGGAGAACAATTTGGAACTATGCCCAAAGGGCTATAAGCTGTATATACCCTTTCCCTGTAGTGTCACTACTGGGTCTGAATCCCAGGAAAATGGTTAAGGAGGAAAAAAGATTGATGTGCAAAAATGTTTGTAGTAACTTTTTTTGTGGTAGCAACCAATTGGAAATTGAGTAGATTCCCATCAATTGGGGAATAGCTAAAAAAGTTGTGGTATATGAAGGTAATGGAATATTATTGTTCTATAAAAATGATGAACCAAGCTGATTTTAGAAAGGACTGGAAAGATTTACATGAACGGATGCTGAGCGAAATATGCAACACCAAGAATACATTATCACAGTAACAGCAAGAATGCACAATGATCAATTATAAAAGACTTGGTTCTTTTCAATGGTTCAGTGATCCAAGACAATCCTAAATAACTTTGGATAAAAAATGTCATCTGCATCCTGAAAAAGAACTATGGGAATTGAATGTAAACCAACACATGCTATGTTCACTTCTTTTTTCTGTTTTTTTTTCCTCTCCCATAGTTTTCCCCTTTTGTTTTGAGAGTCATAAAGCAATAGGTATTAAAAAAAAAATTAAATAAATAAAAAACAAAAAGCATGGGAACAAGCACAAAGTCCTGCTTCACTCCACTGGGGACTGGGAAAGCAACATACATTAAGAGCTAGATATACTAACTTGCAATTATCTCCTAAGAGATGATCTTTTTTAAAATCAATGAATATAACAATGGTAACAACAATAATAATATCTAGTATTTTTAGGTTTGTAAAGCTCCTTACAAATATTAACCCTAGGAGATAGGTATATTCGTTTTACAGATGAAGAAATTGAGGCAATCAGAGGTTCAGGAGTTCACCTATTCACACAAGTAAATATTTGAGGCTGGATTTGAACTTGTGTCTATCCTAACTCTAGAGTCCATTCTCTCTATCTATTGAGTGACCTGGGTGCTTACAAGGGAAAGAGAAAAGAGAAAATAGAAAAGAACCCAAGGGATAGGTCTGGGAGATATTCAACCATAGAAGCAGAAGGAGAAAGATGAACCAATGAAGGGGACCTAAAATGAGATAAGTATGGGGAGAAGCAGTAGTGAGTAGTGTCACTGATTACAAGGCAAGATTCTTTGCTAAAAGGATGGAGAAAGAAGGAGAAGACAGTGTGATGTAGTGGAAAGAACACTGATTTTGGTATTAGAGAACCTGAGTTCAAATTCTACCTCTGAGGCTTATTATTATATGACCTTTAGTAAAACACAATTTCCCTGGACCTCAGTTTGCTTATATATAAAAAAATAGGACTGGACTAAATGACTTCCATTGACCCTTCTAGAGTCTATATCTGTGAACTTAGGTGATCAGCATTGAAGGGTCTAGGGGAATGCTATTATTCAGTCATACCACATTCTTAATGACCTCATTGGAAGTTTTCTTGGGAAAGACACTGGAGTTGTTTGCCATTTCCTTCTCCAGCTCATTTTACAGATGAGGGAACTGAGGCAAACATGGTGAAGTGACTTGTCCAGGGTGACAGCGAATAAGTGTTGGAGGCTAGATTTTAATTCAGATCTTCCTAGTGCTCTATTCACTGTGCCATGTAGCAGCCTCTAGACTGGGAGGAGGCCTGAGCAAAGATCATTAGATTTAGTAATTAAAAAGGTGCATTGATGACTTTGGCAGAGTAGTTTCAGTGGGGTAAGGAGTTAATGTGTAGTTAGGAAAGCAAGTGTAATCTATTCTTTCTAGAAGTTCAGCAATGAAGGAGAGAGAGAGATAAAGAGAGACACATGGAGAGAAGGAAGATAATAACTTGAGGCACTGATAGGATCAAAAGACTTGTGTAGGCCTTGTAAGAGCAAGATAAAGTAATCAAATTGGTGATTCAGCACATACAGTTCTATAATTGTGCTGACATCATTCAGCTGTGCTAGAATTGGATCTGAGTAAGTAGCCAGTGGGGCTGACCCAGTTTTATGGATTGATGGTGTGTGAATAATAATAACAGTAATAGTAATAGTAATAGTAATAGTAATAGTAATAGTAATAGTAATAGTAATAGTAATAGTAATAGTAATAGTAATAGCAAGCAATTATATAGTATTTTTAAGGTTTGCCAGGTGCTTTACAAATACTATCTGATTTTATCTTTACAACAATCCTGGGAGGTAAGTGCTATTATTACCCCCATTTTACAGATAAAAACAACTGAGCCTGAGATTAAGTGACTTGTCTAGATTTGAACATATAATAGTCACTTTTAAATTCAGGCCTTTTTGAGAATAGGTCTAGTCCTCTGGCCACAATGTCACCACTCAGCTAGGAAAAAAACAAAGAGAAGACACAAGGACAGTGTTTTTTTTTTTCCAAACTGGTTAATCCTAGAGTCAAGGCTATAAAGAGTAGAAAGTTAAACTAGAAAAGGAATGACAGACTAGAAAAACAAGGGAAGACAAGGATGAAGAACAGGTTTAGCAAGAGTGAGTCAGAAGTGAAACAAAAAGAAACTGATCTGAGAAGGGAATAGAAGCTTTAAAGAGCACTACTATGCTAAGACTAGACAAAGATCTACTAATTAGTAGATTGACCTAGTCCAAGAACCAAAATCTCACATATCTAACCTTTCAAAACAAACAAGTAGATACATGAATGGATGATGATTAAATAAATGGAAAGATGAATGAATAAACAAAATAAATAAGACAAGTAAATAAAAAAATAAACAAAAGAATGAAAAGATAAATAATTAAATGAATGAACAAACAGGTACTTATTTACTTGTCTGTTGAGACCCTGGATATCTTAGAATCAGCCGGAGTCATGATAAGCAAAAGTCTTTATTCTTGATCTTTTGGGGTCACTCTCAGGGGATTAGATATAGGAACCTCCACATCTCCTTCCTCTCTCTCTCTCTCTCCTGCCAAAGAATGATTCCCCCTCCTTCTACTTCCCCCACTGATATCACTTCCCATTCTTTGTCCACACCCACCGATCAAGTCAGTACAGAATAGTTAAGTAGGGTCATCTTCCAAACATGTTAATATAGAATTGTCCAATTGGTAATTAGCCTCAAGTGCCAGTTTACCTTGCATCTGCTCATTTGTAGCCCTTTACACTTGTCTTTACTTCTGACAACTCCAGAATCACTTTCTGTATCTCTAACAACTGATCCTCACCTTAATGACCCAATCTAGGCCCACATTTACTGCCAGGACCACATTTACAGGAAAAAATAATTATCAGTTCATCTTCCTTTCCTAATACTTGAAAGAGGTCATATATATTGTCAAGCACTTACAGGACTCCTGAGAGTGTGAGCCTTGTGACTAGCAAACTCTCACCTTTTACTCTTCTAGTCTTCGTAATATATAATCCCCAATTGCCTTATTGGAACACTATACTTCTCCCTTCCCACTAATACATGTTCTTTAATATTAGAGGGACCTTAATTTAAGAACCTGAATTTAAGAATATCATTAAGGACCATGCAAAATATATTCTCTTTGCTCTGAAAAGTTAAAAAAACAATTCCTACCTTTTCCCCCCCAATTTTGAGCCCCTATTCAAAAGTCTCAGTTTGCCAAAAAAATTGCCATTTAAAAATATTGCCAATTTGAATTGCCATTTTAAATATTTCTTTCCCTTTTGGGAAGTTCTCAGCCATAGATTTAGAATAAGAAGAAACCTTAGAGGCCATCAGGTCTAACCACCCACCCCATTATTTTACAAATGAGGTAACCAGATATAGAAATTTTAAATGACTTGCCAGGAACACATACTTACTAACATCTGTTTCAGGATTTGAACTCAGGTTTTCCTTAATACCAGATTGAGGTCCCTATTTACTACTCCATGCTGCTGAGCAAGTCACTTAACCCCAATTGGCTCTCAATGCTGCCTTGAAGCAAAAGCACACGCAGTTTAACTTAACAAAATAAAATTAACTTTTAGACACAAAAAAAGTAAACTTTGAAGATGCAAGGATTGTGTTTCCCACTCATATAGTCAAATAGACAAAAGTGGAATTGAAGGAGACAAGTTACTGGCCTTAATCTGCAGCCCAAATGTATTTCAGCAGCTACAAGATCTGCATAATTTGTCCACATTGCCTGGGTTTCAGTACTAGCAGCCTGCCCTCCATATTGGTTGCACATTCCTGCTTTCTGCCTCCCTATCTCCTGAAGTTTTTCACTTTCTTCAATTAAATCCCAAGGTGAGAAGGTAGGCTTTATAAGCCAAAATTACTTCACCTCTCCCAGCCTCACTGGTCCAAAGATCAGGTTTAAACTTAGGAAAGAATGTTGGGGAAAAGAATCTCAAACCAGTAAGTATCTGTGACCTCCCAGGTACTCACACCTGCCTAGGCTGTTCATAGTTTGCTATTTCCAAGCTGTACTTTCCCAGGCATTCTGGCCTGTTCAATCTGCTCTCAATTTGCAGTAATTTGTGTCATTCTGACCTGGCTCAAACCCCCACTTCAGTTGGCTCATTGGCCAGCAGAGGCTGGGAAGCTTCAGGAATAGAGATATTGAGATGTTATGGGAATGGATTTGCAGGAATGATAAGCCACCTGCCCTGATAGATAGAGAGTTTATCTGAGAATGTTAAAGTTTCTCCTTGAACCCAACTTTCACATAGTCCTATCATACACTGATTGATTTATCTACTTTTTGTTTTCATTTTGTGTTTCCTTAGCAACATTGTGGTTAGAAAGCATTTAAGGGCACAGTTAATGATAACAAAGGACTCTATTCTTTTTACTTTAGAAGAACACTGGTGTCTTTTTGTCTTTCTCTCATTTTTCATGATCTCTGTGAGAGCCAGAACAGCTGGTATGATTTTTGGCATTTTCACGTGTTGTGCATTCCACAGGCATCCATCTGTGGTGTCCTGCTTTCCTTGGAGTTATCTGGAGGAGGTAAAACCAGAATAGAATTATATATACAAAATTCTGTCTTACAGGAAAAGATAATGACAAATGTTGGAGGGGATGTGGGAAAACTGGGACACTAATATATTGTTGGTAGAGTTTATTTAACCATTCTGGAGAGTAATTTGGAACTATGCCCAAAGGGCTATTAAATTGTGCATTCCTTTTGATCCAGCAGTGTCTCTATTGGGTTTGTATCCCAAAGAGATTAAAACAGAGGGAAAAGGACCCACATGTGCAAAAATGTTTGTGGCAGCCCTTTTTGTAGCAGCAAGAAAACTGAGTGGATGCCCATCAGTTGGAGAATGGCTGAATAAGTTATGGTGTATGAATATTATGGAATAATATGGTTCTATAAGAAATGATCAGCAGGATGATTTCTGAGAGGTCTGTAGAGACTTACATAAATTGATGCTAAGTGACCAGAGATCATTGTACACAGCAACAAAAATATTATATAATGATCAATTCTGACAGATGTGGCTCTTTTCAACAATGAGATGATTCAGGCCAATTCCAATGGTCTTGTGATGAAGAGAACCATCTTCACCCAGAGAAAGGATATGGTAACTAAGTGTGAATCACAATGTAGTGTGTTCACTCTTTTTGTTATTCTTTGCTTGCATTTTGTTTTCTTTTTGATCTGATTCTTCTTGTACAGCATGATAATTGTGGAAATATGTATAGAAGAATTGCACATGTTTAACATATATTAAATTACTTGCTGTCTGGGGAGAGAATGGAGGAAAGGAAGAGAAAAATTTGAAACACAAAGGTTTTGCAAGGGTGTATGCTGAAAATTATCCATATGTATGTTTTAAAAATAAAATTATTTAATTTAGAAAAGAAAAAAAATTCTGTCTTAGTTGCTACACTCTGCCACGAGGAAGAAGATATGATTTTTTTTTTATATCTTCTCCAAGACCTTTCTTATTTGCTTGTTTTTAATTTTAATTTTAGGGTTTTTTTTTTTTTTTACTGTCATTTAACTTTCTTTTAGTAATTTTTTTAGTGGCAATTGGCAGTTAAGTGACTTGTCCTGCGTCACACAACTAGTAAGAGGTCAAATTTGAAATCAGGTTCTCTTGACTCCAGAGCCAATATATATAAATATACATACACAGAGTAATATATATAGACATATATAGATATATACACATATATCTATATATGTATACACACATATATATAAACTCATATGCATATGTGTGTATATGTATATATTACATTATTACAGTCATCACATATATTTATCTTGGTTCTGTTTATTTTATTCTATTTTTGTTCATACAGATCTCGCTGTGTTTTTCTAATTGATTCACAAGCATGATACTCTCATTCTTGATCCTGCAGTTAAGCAGTTCAACATGATACTGTCTTTTACTCTTTAACCCCTTACTCTCTTGGTCTGTCATCATCCAAACTTTGCCAAAAACCCAAGAATCCATTTTGATTGGCCTTCTGTGAGTTATCTCAGCCCTTCTCAGTCTTCTTTGTGCTTCATTATCATCTTTTCCTGACTCTTACCTGTGGATATACCCCAAGATGCTATCCTGAGACCTCTTCTCCCTCTCTCTCTCCCATTTCTCAGTGACTTCATTGGCTCACATGGATTCAGTTGTTAACTCCGTACACACAATCACCAGATCTGTTCATCTGTAGTCTATACATAGGCTCCTTCCCAATCTCCTGCCTTCTGCACCTGGATGACTCTAGTTATCACATTCCCACTAAAACCCCACTTTTCTGAACTTCCCTGTTTCTGTCAATGACAGCATCAACTGCTTTGTAGAGTTTCCTCCTGACCCCCTCAAGTCCGTCCTTGACTCTTCCCTTACCCCACAGTATCTAATCAGTTACCATATCCTTTCATTTCTTCTCCAAAATCTCTGAAATCTGCCCCTGCTCTCCACTCACAGGATCACATCACTATTTCAAAACCTCTCCTCTTACCTGGAGTATTTAAAAACCTCCTCATTAGTATTCCTCATTCCACTTCCCCTCCCGCTTTTTACCCCTCCTTTACCATACCTCTATTGACAAAGTACTCCTATCTCAAAAGCTCTGATCCAACCACACAACTGTCAATACAGCTCCAAGAAATTCTGGTTGCCCTTCTAGGATTTAATAATTCCCATATTTTACGTTTGAAGTTGCAACCAGGATCCAGTCTGCCTTTCTGAATTCATGTCGTGCCCTTTTATCCACGCTATATTCCCTCCAAACTGGCCCTGTCTCCGGTCTTCCTATGTGTCGTCCCGCCTCTCATCCGCTCACCTAATGCGCGCCGGTCTCTCCCCGTGGAATGCATTTCTGCCTCGCACCCTCAGAGCCCCTTACTTCTTTTGGGGCTGTGCAAGGGCCGCTCTCCACGAGAAGCACATCCCCCTTCCCTCTGCTTCCAGGGGCGGCCACCGCTTTCCTGCCCCTTGTTTATGGATTTCGGATACATGTTGCCTTCCCTCAGCATGAGCTGCGCTCCTCTCCCACTGCTAACCATAATACATAATAGACATTTAATGATTGTTCGCTCATTAATTCTTTGCAGATTCCCTAAATCTACGAATGCTTTCCTTAACAAACACTTCTTGTTTATTTTGTTCGGGTTGTGTGTGTGTGATTTTTCCCTGAGCAAATTGAAGCTAAGTGCCCCAGTTACAAGCACGGGTCACTGTTAGCTCGGATCAAACCGAAGAGGGAAGAAACTAAGCAGATGGGACAAACGAAACACCTAGAAAGTATCTGACTTGAAGAATCCTTCTCTTCCTGACCTAAAAAAAAAAAAAAAAGTCGATACATTCTTGAAGAGCAGCTCTCGGCTTTCCCCCTTGCGCCTTCTTCTCAAGCGGTCGCCTCCCATTGAGAAGGCGCAGGAGCTCTAGATGCAGAGAACTTAATCTCTTCTGTATTACGGACGCCCTGGTGGCAGTCCGAGGAAGCTCCTGGGCTCCTTTCCCAGGCGTCATCTCAGCCTCTCCCTCATCCCCTATACCTTGCTGCCAAGCCTTGTCCCCCTCCCCCCCACCCCGATGTAAGCGCTCATCTTCTCACTCCGGGACTACGGTAAAGCCCACTCTCAGTTAAGAATCCTTACTTAAGAGGGAGCCTCAGGGCCATTTAAGCCCACTTTGCACAGAGGGAAACTGAGGCTCACAGAGTGATGTTTAACTTGCCCCACCAGTCACACAGCTGATGAGCTCCGAGGCAGGATTTGAACCCAAGCCCTATCATAGGCGCGCAGATTTAGGGCTGGAAGAGATGACGTAGCCCAGTCTCCTCGGGTTTTTCCCCGGTCTCCTCATTTTATGACCTGAAGTTGAGGCTCGGAGGGAGGTAAATGCCTTGCTCAGAGCTCCGAGCTGCGCCCCTCCCCCCCACGTGAGCGGGGAGCTCTCCAGCGTCCTGCAGAGGCAGGGCTCCGGATGGTGACCGAACTCCCCCGTGTGGAACTGCGGGTGTTTCCACACATCTGGCAAGTGCCATTCCTCGGAGCTGCAGGAGGAACCCCGGCGAGTATCTCGAGCGAAGGCCGGCCAGCTCGCCACCAAACCCAGGCTTTTAGGCTTTCCGAGCCCCACTCCCCTCCCACCCAACGTCTCTTCCCCAGTCCCAAGCCACGGAGACCAGCAGGTGCCAGCAGTTCCTCCTCCCTGTCCCGCCCCCTCTTTCCTATCCCGGATGTTACGGCCTGGTCCCACTAGCTCCCCGTTTCTTTCCCAGAGAAGCGAATATCCCGAAGGGGAGGGTAGCGAGCGGAGAGCCGTTCCTCTGTCACGTGACAGGGAGTGACCTTACGCCTGGACCCCATGGGGGCTTCTGACCCGGAAGTGGCGCCTTGGGTTCGCTGCGACGCCAGGGGGATGGTGGGAGCGGGTCTGGGAGCCGGGGGCGCCGAGCCGGGAGCCCCGCCCGGGGCTGGGATCTGGGGAGTGCGGCCTCCGCGGCCGCCCCAGTCCTCGTCCCGGGGCGTGGAGGCGGCGGCCGTAGCAGCCCTGGGGAGCGGGGATGGCTCCGCGGCCACGGAGGCCTTGTTCCTGGCTTTGGGGGCCGGCGTGACTGCGCTGAGCCACCCGCTCTTCTACGTGAAACTGCTCATCCAGGTGCGCTCGGGAGACCGGAAAGCGGAGGAAAGTGAGAGGAAACTGAAGGGGGAGGGGAGGAGAGATTGGGAGGGGGAAAGAAGGAAGGGGGTCCGAACTAGGAAGGAGCGCTAAGAAGGAAAATGAGGCGGGAGGGGGGTCTCCTGGGCTGGGGGGAAACCCGGGGCGTTGGAAGCGAGGAGGGAGAGAGGGGACATCCGGGAAGGGGTCCTGGTGTGAGGGAAGGGGCGCGGGGAGCTAAAGGGGGAAGGAGAGGACTGAGAGGAGAGGTGTAGGAGTTTAGGGAGGACCAGGAATAGGGATTAGGCGATGGAGGGGGGGGCACAGAAATCCAGTTGGAGAAAAAAGACCGGTGAAAGAGAGGATGGTACTGGAGGACTGTGGCTGGGGCAGACACTGGCGAAGCTAATGAGGTCGCGGCTGTGAGACGCGGGGAGGAGGTGGCAGCCTTCGGAGAGCTTCCGATCCTGAACTGTAAAGCCCCCCGAGGGCGGCGGGAATCTGGTCCACGCTCCTCACTTGAAGTTAATCTCGTTGTTTTCTCAGTTCCCGAGCATTTGGTCTTTTTCTCCCTTTGATCTCCTTGACTTTAAAAAAAATAAAAGAAAAACAAAACTCCTATAACAAACATAGTCAAGTAAAACCGGTTCCCACAGAGACTGTGGCCAAACATGTAGTTCTCATTTGCACTTTGAGTCTATCATTTCTCTTTGAAGGGACGAGTAGCACTGCATTATCTGCCCTGGAATCTTCTAACGCCTCACGTTATAATGGGCTTGCAGGCTGTTATTTGTCCTTCCTTCTGGAAAGGCCTCATGGAGTTGGTGCCGTCCCATGCGGGAGAATTGTGCAAGGTCACCTGCCTCACCCTCCCCTCCAGAAGCTTCTGGGTCCAGTCACGGTGACTGGCAGTGGCCTGGATGCAGCGGGAGACCTTGGCCTTTTTAATGCGGGGTCATCGAGCTGAGACTCAAGAGATTTCTTGCACCTCCTTAATCCATCTACCCAATGCCACATCTCTCAGCGTCTATCCTTTCGTTCCAGGCACTTAGCTACTATTTTAGTTCCAGCTCTGTTTATTTCTGGCCTCAGAAATACTGCGTCAGTCTATTTTCTCCCCCCAATTTGTACTTCCCGTGCTACCAAAATCATTTTCCTTAAGCACGGATCTTTGTGACTCCCTTTCTCATTCTACTCTGATACATTCCTCTTGTCCTCTAAGATAAAATATGAACTCCTTTGTTTAGCTTTCTATTCCCTTTACAACCCTCTCCCTACTGATCTTTCCAGACTCAGGGGTTCTCACACTACACTGCTGAGGACGGTTATGGCCCGCTGGGTTATGGCTAATGGGCTGAGGGGCGGAGACTGTGTGAGCTTTTGTGTTTACTACAGTCCGGCCTCCCACAGTCTGAGGGACAGTGAACTGGCCCCATTTAAAAAGTTTGAGGACCACTGCTCCCTGGCCTTGGACTCTTCTGATCTGGCATACCTCTCTGTTCCTCACACCTTTAGTGTGCTTAATGTTCATGGTTTCTCTTTTAAACAAGAAGCTTAAGCATTATCTTCTACCTGAAACTTTTCTTAATCCTTCCAGCTGCTAGTGCTCTCCCAGACTATTTTGTATCTATTTGTATTTTTATATTTAACTTTGTACTTAGTCTGCATATGTTTGTATGTCCTTATGTGTTAGAATGTAAGGGATTTTTTTCATTCTTTGTGGTTGTATCCCCAGTACCAGTTGTAGTCCCTAGCACAATGTAAGCCCTTAATTGTTGATAGGCTCTAAATTTGTAGTTTTAACCACTTTGTAACTGGGAACAGGAGCAGTTAAGATTTGGGGATGTGTGCAATGGATGTGAGCAGAAATTCCAGGGACAGCTTGAGTATTTGTGGAACAGAGTAAGAAGATTTGGAGTGTGACCTAGAGGGGACTGGTTTTAGACTTCACAGGGATGTACTTGGGAGAATGGAAATCATAATTGGGTATGAAGGTATTTATATGTGATCAATGCAAGAAGAAATTGGGGGCGAGATTGGAATGGGGCAAATATTCCTGGGTACTGGGGACTGGAGGAGCTTGAATTTGAGGTTGAGGGTAATAGTGAGACATTTAGGTGTGACTGAGATTGAAGAGCTGTAGAATGAATATAGCGTCTAGGTGTGATTAAGATTTTGAAATATAGAGATTTGGTGAGATATAAAATAAGTGTGACATTTGGGTTTGAGATTTGGGGTGACAGCTTGGGAGGGTTGTGAAATGAGAGAGACAACTTTGTGTTTGGGTATAATGGGAACTTGAGGGATGAGTGGTTTTGGTGTAGACAGACTTGGTGCCTAAGGAGTAATTCACATTTGAAAGTGTTGCATTTGGACATGGTGCAAACTAAATGTAACAGATTTGAAAGTAAATTTGGAATGAATGTGATTTGAGAATTGGAAATTTGAGGGTAATTGGAAGTAAGTGTGGCAGAACTTTAAAAGTGATATGGAATGGGGATGACAGATTTGGTATGTTTGGAATTTGTCATAACAAGATTTGAGAGTGAAATAGGAATAATTTGATAAGCCATGATTTAAGTAGAGATCATTCTAAGCTCATATAATTCTATTTATTTATTTATTTTTTCATTCATTCATTCATTCATTTATTTATTTGTTTGTTTGTTTGTTTATTTATTTATTTAGAGTAACTAGATTGGTAGATCCAAAAAACACATACCTGGATTTTAGGAAAACATTTGTGCTATTCTTGTGGACCAGTTTATTGGAATTGGAACTTGCTGAGTATCTGGACACAAAAACTCAATATTGGTGATTTTATATTGGCTTGTAAAAGTACTTAGAATGCCTCAAATATTCATGTTTGGCTCTGTGCATTGTAACACTTTAAATCAGTGGCTTAAATAAAGGCATGCTTATCAGATTTGCAGATGGCACAGAACCTAGAAGAATTATTCAAATGTTGGATACCTGAGTCAGAATCTCAAAAGATCTTGACAAGCTAGAGCATCATGTTGGCTAGAATAAGATAAAAATGAATAAGGATCAATGGTAAGTCCAACATTTGGGTCCAAAAAATCACTTTCACAAGTACAAGATGGGTGATGTATCATTAGATAACAGCTAATAGGAGAGACTTGAGAGTTTTAGTGGATTGTAGATTTATTATAAGTTTACAGTGGGTTATAGAAGTCAAAAAAGTTGAGTAGCATAGAGTATATAACTAGAGCCACTATAGTTCTATTGTCTTAGGTGAACCCAGCCTGGAATATTGTTGTTCATTTTGAAATTACCACATTAATTTATGGTAGGACATTGATAAACTAGAAAGTGTCCAAAGGAAGGTTACCAGGATGGTGCAGGGCCTCAGGATCATGCTATATGAGTATTGAAAGGACATGAGGAATATTTAGTCTAGAGAAGAGAAGATTTTGGAAATGGGGGGAGGTTAGGAAACAACATGTTAGCCTTCTAATAATATGAAGGGTTGTCAGATGGAAGGAAAACTCTACTACTTGGTTCCAGGGGTAGAAGAACTAGGAGCAACGGCTAGTAGTTGATGATTTATGTAGGCTCACTGTAAGAAAATTTTTCCTAGTAATTAGGTTATTTAGATTAGAATGGGCTACCTTAGGAAGTCATGTGTTCTCCTTCATCAGGTGTAGGCTATGTTGAAGAAAGAATTCTTATTTGGGGTTAAGCTGGATTGCCTCTGAGATTCCCTCGGACTGGGATTCTTAGATTTGGTGATGACCCAGGTCACTAAATATCAGAGTTATAGATTATCAACTTCAACCTCTTCCCTTTATGGAAGGGAAAAAAAAGTTCTATAAGAGTAAGGTGATTTATCCAAGATCTTGGGGGCATGTTGGATAGGATTTGAATGGGATTTGGTTATGGTTGATATTAGGCATATCTAGAAGAATGCCAGGGGATGATTGGAAATAAGCATAGATGAGAAATAGATGTGATTGGGAATGAAGAAACTGGCATTTGGTATATTTGTATATGTCTATCAGGGTTAATTGAGAGACTTCAGTTTGATGAGCAGTTTGGATCTTGATCAGTGTCTAGTAAAATTCTATCTGGAGAAATGATATATGGTTATAAGACATGGAGCAGATGGGGGAGAAGAGTGCCAAGATAGAGGGACAAAGCAAGAGGATTTATAGGGTCCTTGCCATGATTGGTACTTAGAAAGGGAAAGAGATGCTAGGAGACAGTATTTGGGGTAAAGGTGGTTGAACATGATAATGTCCTAAGCTTGTTTTCTTTATCTGAAGGTTGGACATGAACCACTGCCTCCCACTATAGGGACCAATGTGCTGGGGAGAAAGGTCTTCTACTTGCCTAATTTCTTCACATATGGTGAGTGATATTTACATCCTGAGAAAATGCTTGAGAAAGAGATCTCAGACCTAAATTATGTTTGAATCCTCACTGGCTGAATCTGATGGATCAGGGGAACTGTGCAGTCATTCATTTTGGTTTGAACCAAGGGTGGAAAAGGGAATTTGGAGAATGTAGTCAAAGACTAAGAAACTGGTGATGTTGTATCTGGGCAGCCAGAGGTAGAAAATACAGCTTTGGTTCCAACTCTTTATAGTAAAGATTTTGTACACATACAAACACTCAACCCTGCACAATTTATGAGGAGTAAACAGACACAGAAGGAAAACTCCTAGAATTGGAAGCTGCTAAGTTCCCATTCCCCTGTACAAAGTGTTTATTGCAAGTTCTGACTATTCCTTTGTGTTCATACTCAATTATTATTTTGTTGTTGTTGAGTTGTTTCATACCAACTCTTCATGATCCCATTTAGGGTTTTCTTGGGTTTCATACCTATCATGCTGTAGTTACTTGTGAATCTCAAGTGAGATATATTAATATTGTCTGTTAAAATGCTTTGAAACCTATAGAGCTCTATTTACATGTAAAGCAAATCAGAAGAGGCAGCTTATAGTTTATAGTTTAAGTGTAAAAAGATGCTTTGGACAGAAAAGAGTTTCCAGCTAATAATGTTAAAAACAGTAGTAATAGTTCATATTTCTATAGCTCTAAGTTTTATAAAGTACTTTCTTGGGGCCGCTAGGTGGTGCAGTGGATAGAGCACTAGCCTTGAATTCAGGAGGACCCGAGTTCAAATCTGGTCTCAGACACTTAACACTTCCTAGCTGTGTGACCCTGGGCAAGTCACTTAACCCCAGCCTGGGGGGGGGGTACTTTCCTTATTGTAACTCTGTGAAGTAGGGAATGAAAATGCTTTTG
Source organism: Sminthopsis crassicaudata (assembly GCF_048593235.1). Classification (NCBI taxonomy): domain Eukaryota; kingdom Metazoa; phylum Chordata; class Mammalia; order Dasyuromorphia; family Dasyuridae; genus Sminthopsis; species Sminthopsis crassicaudata. The sequence continues at coordinate 285,151,047 of NC_133620.1, forward strand.
TTTTTATTTTAAATATTGAGATGCAAAGATGAATGTTGAAAACTATCTTTTTATATATTTGGAAAAATATAGCACCCTGTGCCCAACCTCCTATGGTCCTAAATAGTGGGAAGAACACCTTGAGAAATGTCACAAGTAGTCACATTAAAGTCATTGTCAGGAGAAATAGTTAAAATCTTAGACACAATGGCAGAAAAGGAGAGCTCTTCAAGATCATCTAGTCTTTTCCTTAGGTTGTAGCAGAATTACATTCAACACATCTCTGGGATACGTAGTAAGATACTTAATGTTTATGGCTTTGCATGTTCTGCTTACAGCCAATTTCATTAATAATTACTAATTCTTAGGCGTGTATCTAAAAACAGCTTTGGTTTCTCTTACACAATCCTACTTCCAATCTGTTTTGGTACCTCCTTTCCCTTACTCCTTTCCCATTCTTTTTTCTTCTACTTCCTGGTCTCCTGTGTTCCCAGTCTTCCAACTATCCTCATCCCCACCCCAATTTCCCCCTTTGCCATTGGAAAAATATCTAGGGGCTAGGAAGGCTCCTACTGGAGTTGGTTCTGGAAGATTCTTTGGTGTTGGTTTAATCAGCAGGTGACCATACTTCTGTTGCAATAGCTTATCAGATTTGGAAAGGCTGTTACCATGTTCTGAATTGGGCAGGAACGGTTTCTCATAACTTGCTGCTGTTGCAGATTTGCAGAATTTATCTTTTATTAGGTTTCTTTGGGAACCAAGCTAACCAAAGAATGGAGAGTGTCATCAATTTGGGGCATACCTAACTAGGTCTCAGTGCTGAGGTATTTTTGAAGAGCTTTAACTATAATAGCCCAACAGTTATTCCCTTGAATTTCTGCTCTGTTTTTCTTCAGAAAAAATGTGTTCTCTCCTCTGATCATTTGCCCTTACTATAACTCTTTGAGACGAAAAGAAATAAAGATTCTTATCCCCATTTTGTAAATAAGGGAATTAAGGATCAACAGGTTCTTAAGGTACAGGAGTCAAAATTTTCTTGGTTCAGAAGTGCTCCTGAATCAGATTAGAATATAATGGCAAAAGGTGCTACAACATAAATAAAAATATAAGACCACAGAGATCATGTTAGCTTTTTGTTTTCTAAGTTAATAGGTCGCCCACTGATATCTTTGTTCTAAGGGACTAGGAAGCTATTACCATCAATGGGTTTTCCTCCTACTTTTACTACCACATGAAGCTAGGAAAATTTACTGTGTTAGAAGCTCGGAAAATTTACTGTGTTAGAAGCTCAGTGGGTTGGTTTTTTTTTTTTTTTAAGTTTCGTTGACATCTTTTGTTTTTTACACCAGTCATTTCTGCCTCCCAATACCCTAGACCTCCTGAAATGATTCTTTGTAACAAATTTAATAATTAAAAAATTAAATCCAGATTACCATTCTAGGTTTATGACTTGAGATGAACAGAATAAATATTAATGTAAACATTAAGCGTTTACTAATTGCAGCAAACTATGTAAACTAGGCTAACCTATCACTAGAGACACAAATATAAGCATGCAGACAATCTTTGCCTCACATGGAAGGTTTACAAAACATTCTACACAATAACTATGTGAAATAGCTAGTTTGAGGATTATACTTATTTACAGATAAAGACTTAAAAAAAGCATTTTGTTTTGAATTAAGATTTGAATTTAAGTTCTCAGGTGCTACTGTAATACAGTACTCTAACGATGGAGCCATTTCTTGATGCTCCCTCCCCTTCTACTTTTGCCTCTTTTTCTTCTTTTTGTCTTAATTTTCAAGTATCACAGTATATGCCTGGAATAAATATGCTTGTATAATTTTTACAAATAGTCTACAGTCTTCCCCTAGTCAAGTCAAATTGGAGTGTGAAAGCTCCTTTACATTTTGTAAATAAGAGGACTTTCAGGCTTTTGGGATCAGACTCTAATTTTATTAAAGTTACAAAAAACTTGACTAGGTCAAATAGTGGTGCTTTAGGGAGACTTTTTTGGAGCAACTATACCCCAAAAGAACCTCCTTCTTGTACACTGATCGGTTTTACCATCACAAATTGCTTACATTTTTCTGAAAGTAGTATGCTACCATTTGGAGACTGGGCTCTTTCTCCCCCAAATCCCTGATGTACCTGATGCAGGATTCAGTCAGATGGCTCCCTCAGCTTTAGTGATTCAGGGAGAGGCCTTTGAAGGAGAGTACTTTCCTGTTCTCTCCTCACTGTTCTCCATGGTCTTTCTCTCAATTATTATAAATTATGTGACTCCCACAACCTGGCAGGCCCATGTCACTGCCACAATTTTCTTACTATCTTTTGAAAAATATATGTTTGTTTTTTTCCTTAAGCTTTACACAGAATGAAATGGGTTTCTTATTCACATTGAGTTAATGAACTGAAGTACTATCACTAAAACTTGGAAAGGAATGATTTATTTTAAAGTTGACTGAAGAAATATTTAACCTTTTTTCTGTCATTTAAAAAAAAGAAAGAGGGCCCAGAAAATAATAATTCATATGTCATGCTTTTATATTTACAAAGGGTTTTCATCACAATAGTCTTGTGAAATATACAATGCAAGTGTGCACTTTTTACAAATGAAGAAATTAAGTCACAGAGAAGGAAAATGACATGCTTAGGATCACCAATGCTCTTTTTACAATCCAGAAGAAAAGATTATTTCTTTATTTATTTGTTTATTTTTTGGTTTGGTATGTAGTCTCTTTTAAGTCACAACTGAAATGAGTATTACTGTTCATCCAAGTTTGCAATGAGATATTTAGGTTATGGTATCCAGAAGTGGAAATTAAGTGTGAGATGGAATGGGAATGAAATATATTTTCTCTTCTTTTGTGCAGCCAGACACATTGTGCAAGTGGATGGGAAGAGAGGACTATTCCGAGGCTTGAGCCCAAGACTTATGTCTAGTGCTCTCTCCACTCTATCCCGGGGTAGTGTGAAAAAGGTGAGGCCATGAATGTGTCTTATATCCATGTATCATGCCATATAGTTACTCTGATAGGATCTCTGTGACTTCAGTTTAGAAACAGAATGCGCCCTGGCTGTGTGTTATACTTTGCCAATACCTTTGGTTAAAAGTATTTGACCATCACATCCTGACTTTAGGGAATATTGTTCTGGTGCAAATTCTCTTATCTGGCTTTAGAGCCTTCTGAAAAGTTATAATGTATTTCTTTATTTCTCCCAGTTGAGTAACTAAGACAAAGAGTGACCATTGCCTGATTTAATAGATTTAGAAGCAGCAGAGACCATGAAGGGCTTCTCTTCCAAACCCCTTATTGTATAGAAGAGGAAGGTCCTTCTTACATTGTCATTGGCAAAATCTGGATTTGAACTTGCTGATAGCAAATCCATTATTTTTCTATTTTATTGGGCTGTCTGATCTAGTTAGATACTTGTTCAGAGTATCTTGGTTTATCCTAGTCCACCACAGATAACTACTATAGACCATAAAAGCAATTTTGTTTGATTTATTTGTCCAGGTAACAGTAGCTGAGGGAATCATCTTAGACTCATCAGAGGGGTGTTGCATAAGGAAAACTGAGCAAAGAATAGAGTGTGCTGAAGAGCTCATTGGGATCTCTTCTATCTTGGCTACCTCTGAAACTGTTTCCTTTCTTAATAGTTATTTTTAGAGGCAAAGCTAGTGGCCTTTTCTTACTGCATTTAGATTATTTCCTCTCTGTTCATTCTCTGTTTTAGGCCTTCCCTCTGGAGGAGTTAGAACATGTATCCAACAAGGATGATGTGAAGACATCACTGAGGAAAGTAGTGAAAGAGGTGAGTATCTGTTCTTCAAGATTAAATTGTACCAGGAGAGAGCTTTGAGCTAGGATTGATCTGGTGAAGAATGGGGAAGGAGGAGAGGAAGGGTGAGTAGTAATGAACCATAGTCACTACTATTTTCCTATCAGGGAAAAATATTTGCTTAAGGCTGTCCAGAAAGGATAAGAAAGTGTTTTTGGTAACTTCTCTCTCTTCAACTCATCTCTCCTTTACTTTTATTCTGGGAACTGGAGATCTGAAACTGTCAATATTATAAAAGAGTATTTATCAAGCATTTACATAGTGTACTTTTCTATATTGTTGGTCACATTCTCTATATTCTGGGAATTGAAGATTTAAGAATAACCTTTCAAGTATGGACTAAATGAGTCAGGAACATTAGTGAAGAACTAAAAGATTAGGATCTATTATGAGAAAATTAAAAGAAGATCAAATTGTTGAACTCAAAATATTGCTTGGTTGAGATGGAAAAAGGGAATTTATTTTCCTGGAAAAAGTTAAGATTTTTTTAAGGAGTTATTTAAATGATAAAATGCCAGTGCTCACAAAAATTATTTAGGAGATTTAGGAGAAGGTCTAGAGGCAGAAATAGAGTAATTGAATGAAAAGGAAATTGAGGAAATATGCACTGGAAAAATTGGAGGTGAAGAAGGAAATGAGATGAATAATATTGGAAGTGTCTTAGAAAAGTTTTGAAGTAGAGAATGAAGATTCATAGCAGGCTCACAGAGGAGATATGGCCAAGTGACCACATAGCCAGTTGATTTGGAGAGCAACATTAAGCATTAACTGGTACTAAGATTGATGCTAAAGGTTGCAAATCTGGTAAGGAAGAGGCGATAAAAATCATTCTAAGACTTAGCTATGACCAATATTACCATATCATAGCATGTTAAGTTTTAGATATCACACAAAGCTCATTTTACATTTGAAGAAATTTTGGCCTAGGAAGGTGAATTCAGTTGTAATTTGTCTTACTTACTTACTTACTTACTTACTTAGCCAGTGGTAATGACAGAACTAGTACCTAGTACAGAACTAGGTTTTCTGACTCCCTGTCTTGTGTATTGTAATTATCATTCTACCACATTATCTGTAGAAATTGAGAATGAAGGAATCATTAGAGAAGGAAAAAAATCACATCAGGCTGGATGTGCAGTCTGAAAGAAAAAGATAAATTAAAAAAAACCTTGAATTATTGTTTGAGAATTTCATATTGTAAACTTGCACAGAAAGAAAATGAGTAGTTATCTTTATTATAACATGTTAGAGAATAAATTGGTAATAAGTTGTAGAATTTAAGTTACTCAGCCCAAAATGTAATGTCTCAGAACCTATATTGCTCATAGTGCCTAGCATAGTACAAATGCTCTCTCTAAGATACCTAAGACACACCTCACCTTAGTTTTTGAACTCTTTCATCTGAGAAATCTTCCTCAAAACAATGTTACAAATTCCACTATCTTGGGTTGAGGAAGGGTTTTTCTTATGGGTTATCTTTTTATGGCATATCTGATATATACTGGACCTAACTATTGATGTGGTTGTTTTCCCCATAAAGACTAGTTAAAATCCACTGCCAAGCACTTTGGGTTTTATACCCTGGACCAAGCTTTGTTCCTAATTCCTTTCTTTTTTTTCCCCCAGACTTCTCATGAGATGGTGGTGCAGTGTGTGTCCAGAGTGCTTTCTCACCCTTTGCATGGTGAGTCTGAGGAAGAGTACTTTTGAAATAGAATCTAAAATAGTTCCCATTTGGTCCAAGTCCTTCAGATAAGATATAAGTAAGGACTCTCCCTTTGGCCTGTCAGCAAGAGGTATTGGGTTCAGAAGCTCATATTCCCAGGAGATTAATTACCTGAAATCTCCTAGTGAACTATAGTGCCCTTGTAAAGCAAGGTATCAATCCTAGGGTAATTATGATTTATTTGAATCTTGTCTCTGCCCAATCCTTGTACATGGTGTTTTGTTTGTAATGCATTTCCTTTATTTTAGATCCTAGGATTTAGAGATATAGAAGCACCTTAGAGCTTAACTAATTTGACTTCCTTATTTTAGTGGACAAAATTTAATCCTTGTGAGATTAAGGAATTTACATACTTTCACAAAGTATACAGGTAAAACTAGGGTGTAGACTTAGGTCTTCCTGACTTCATGGAGGGGAGGAAAGCAGCCTGTGACATGATAGTGATCAGTGATAACAAAAGGGACATTCCAGGGAAAGGTATAGCATAAATAAAGTACAGAAATGAGTTTGTTCACAACTGAAAATAGTCCAATCTGATGAGAATACTGGGTAAGTATGAAAAGAAGTTTCCTTACTCGTGTCCTCTTCCCTCTTAGTGGGGATCATAGCATTTTTTTTATTCGAAAACAAAGTCCTTTATGCAATATATCAGTGCACAATTAATAAAATACTGTTCTAGAAGAAGAAATATCAAGTAATGAAAATAAGAAATTTGTTTAGCATTTTGAATAATTTTAGCTCCTTTCCTTGCATTCTTCCACTTGTAAAATTTTTCTTAGTATAAATTAAAGGGTATTCAATTGCCTCAGCCCTTATTTGTTATCAGAAACTTCTCCATATGGTTTGGCCCATGGTTTCCCAGTCTATCCAGCACATTCTCCAGTGGTTGTTATAAAAACCATCTGGTTATCTTACATCTATCCATGCATTACTTAAGACAGACTTTCTAAGTGATAGTTTTTCCCACCAAGGCAGGATTGAGGTTGTTCCAGAGTATCTTCTCCACCTGATTCATACTAGACTGAGATAGAAAAGCTTCTGAGCATCCTGGCTGCTCCCATGATGATCTCCTGGAGATCTTGGCATATGATGTAAGTATAGAGCAGGAAAAAAGAGGTCACCCACTCCAGCCCCAAAGGAAATGCTCAAGACTACCCAGGGATAAGTAAGCAACAAAGCTAGAATTTGAACTCAGGTCCTTTGTTGTAAAAAATTAACATGTTAAGATCAGAGTCTGGACCAGTGGAGATGAAATGGGGAGGATCAAGCATGACACATCTTGCAAAGAACAGCACAAGCTGAAGTTTGCAGAGATGGGATGGCATGGGACACATAATCCAGTTTCACTAGAAGGTAGGATATGTGTTGGGAATTGTATACACCTTTCCCCCCACACACACACCATAGAAACCACAGGATTGAAAGCTAGAAAGAGTCTTGGATATCCATTATGTTCATCATTTAGGATAAGGAAACAGGCTCACAGGAGGGATTTGCCCAAGTATCAGGTGCAGGCTTCAAGTCCATATTCTCTGTCTCCATTTCCACTGGTCTTGATACTCTAGCATAGCTACCTTCTCCATTTTTCCCTTCCAGTGATTCACACTGGTTTCCATATTAGATATCCTGGGGCTAGGGATGTTGGTGAGCATGGGCATTGGTATACCTAACTACTTGTATTTAGTTCTGTTTTCCTCCCTTAGTCATCTCGATGCGCTGTATGGTCCAGTTCGTGGGGCGGGAGGTCAAATACAGGTGGGTGATTCTGAGTATCCTTTGATGCAAACATCTGTTTGCTGTTTAGCTCTCTAATGGAAATGCCGGGATATGATCTTTTAACCATCTCATCTAAAGTCTTCCAAGAGCTCCATCCATTGCCAAATAAATGGTGCTGGCAGCTATCCTACAAGAACTCTAACTGCTTCTTTCTCCAACTTCAAAAAAACATATTGTTCTTAGTTTACTGTTCTTCTGGTCACATGAGAAAACAGAGTTATATACTCAGGTAGTTATAAGCTGCTCATGTGCCTATCTGTGCTTTTCCAAGTCCCAGTCAGGGTTGCCTTAGATGTGGACCTGAAAACAACTGAGACAGCCTTTCTAGGACTGGAAAGTAGCACCCCTGTGTCTTTGAATCCCAGTGTTCTGCTCTAGCGTGAGGTCCACTCTGATCTGTAATTCCCTGGGTTCTGGAGTTGACCCAACTCCCCAAGATGACACCAGGTCCAGCATGACCTAATGGTCAGTCTTGGTTAGGTCCCTTAAAGTCCATTTTTACACGTTTTTTTCAGGTTGACTTAAAATGTGTTGGTAACTGCCAATAGCTTTCCCATTAACCTATATTATCATGTTCACAGTATACTCTGGGTTCATTTCTCATTCATTAATTCATTCCATCGAAATTTACTGAATATCAACTATGGACAGGGCCCTGTGATGTGGGTAATGTAGACACAGTCCCAGCTCACACACAGCCTTTGTTCAGTGATGATTGTGCATCCTCTGCTCTCCTCTGAAGCCCTGAATGTAGAAAGAGACTGGCCCTAGAGAAACTCCTTAAGGCAGAAAACTCTCTAGTTCTCTTCTTCCCCAACACTTTCCTTTTTCTCTAAGTCTTAAGTGCAGGCTGCTGCATGACTCGGATCCAGGACAGCATGATGTTTAACAAGCCTTGACATGGTGTCTTGGGTTGGCCCCTGAGAACCTGGGCTTGCAGACCTTGGTCAAGGAGGGGGAATGCCAGGAGAGGCCGGGAGGAAAACTCTGGCCAATATTGATGGTGTAATTTGTCGAATCCTTGTTTGGAAAGAGTAGGGAGGCCTGGCAGGTGGGAAGGGGATTCTGTAGCACAGTGTTTCAAGGGCTTGGACCCCCACTGTCTTTCTCTTTTCTAGGTTGCCCAGTCCTAGTGAGGATATGAATATGTGCACTCAGGTCAGGACAGTTGACAATTCATAGCTTTAGGTCACAAAGTTGCTGTTGCATTTCCTTTGCCTTTTATGTCCATGATACTATTATGGCAGTTGCCACCTTGTCCCATGCCAGCCACAAGCCTGGCTGCAAAAGCTGGGATCCTAAGCCCATGTCCTCCCTCTCTGATGGGGCCTGTTGCAGTGCCCAGAGACCACAGCAGCTTCTACCTTTTGGAAAGGTCTACCTGTTCTGAGAGGGATTAGAGGCAGGAAGAGCCTGGCCAGCCTCCAGCATCGTTCCCCCCTCTCCCAGGCCCATCATTTTGTTTGTGTTCTTTTGCTGCTGTTGATTACTTCTCATCATGCAGCTTCTGTGTCTCCTGGGAAAGTCCCCTTCCATGCAACACTGTTCCTTGTCACAGTATCTTAAGATTTAGAGAGCCCCAGTCTTAACCCTTTCATTTACATAAGAGGCAGCTGAGATGAAATGGTTTTCCCAGAGTAACAGAGTATTCAGTAATACTGAAGTCAGCTGGGATTCAAAGCCAGAGCCTCTGACTCCAAATCCACTGTCCTTCCTACTTTGCCCCCCAGTTGCCTTTGTCCTTTGTAGGGCTACTGTTGGACCTTCCATCTCCTCCACTGGAAATTTTTTAAACCACAGAAAAAGAGATGATAGTGGGGACATTTCCATAGTGGCTGCCAGAGCTGGGAAGAGTCTTAAAAATTCAGATCCCACAGATTTGGGGAAATGGTCCTTCCCAGCCCCTTGAGAAGGACTTTCATCTCCCTCCCTTTTTCCCCCAATTCCTATGAACATTAGACTTTTCCCAAATGAAGATGATAAGTCTGTATTGTTTTCTACTTGGAGAACTTCCTGGTAACTGAGACTTATTCTCCATCCATCTCAGTGTGGGGTAAATGGCTGTGGGTATGCTGTGTTGGTTAGGGACTCTGGCTCCAGATGAGACAGTGCATTTCTCTCTTATGTCATGCATAATTTTGTGTTCTCTGCAGTGGCGTTCTGAGCTCCATTGGGAAGATTTTCAAAGAAGAAGGGCTGCTGGGGTTCTTTGTGTGAGTGAGTTTAAATGAAGTTTTCTTCTTTCCAACCTAGGGTTGTTTGTGTTACACTTTGTTTCTTCTTTCTGCACATCTTTAGAAAGTGCTTCATTTGGGTATTTATTCAGGACTAAGTATAGCCTGGAAATGTCATTGAATGCTTAGTTGCTGTAAACTGTAAATAAGAACCCAAAGCAGGACTTTGCTTTTATTCTGTAATAGGTCCATAAATAAGGTCAACAGTAAGAGTATATAAGATACTAGATATCAAGGCTGACAAATCCTCTGGATTTTTCATCATACTTGTCATTGCTGGTAATTTTGTAACACTTCATGCCTCCCAATTCTCTGTCATGCTTTGACAGTCCAGTGCCATTGATTTCCCATACCCAAATTATTTGCTCAGTGAATTCATCTTGAAGAGCATTATATTTAAGATTCAACCCCCCCCCCTTAGCAATTTGGAACCTTACTCAAAGGGCTATAAAACCATGTATACTTTTTGACTAAGAAATACCTCCCTAGATCTGTACCCCAAAGAGATCATAAAATAGGGAAAAGGACCTACTTGTGCAAATATATTTATAGCAGTTCTTTTAGTAGTGGCAAAGAACTGGATGTTAAGGGTATGTCCATATGTTGGGAATGGTTGAGCAAGTTGTGGTCTATGATTGTGATAAAGCACTCTTGTGCTTTAAAAAATGGTGAGCAGATTGCCCTCAGAAAAACATGAAAAGACTTAAAGGAATGGATGCAAAGTAAAATGACCAGAATCAGGAGAACATTGTACATAATAATAACAATGTTATATGATGATCTACTATGAATAATTTAGTTATTCTCACTAATACAATGGTTTCAGGATACTTCTGTAGGACTTATAATAAAAAGTACTCTCCATCTCCATAAAAAAGCCTAGTAGAGGCTGGATATAGATTAAAAATGATTTTTCTTTATTTTTCTTGTTTTTTTTTTCTTTTTTGCTCTGTTTTCTTTCACAGAATGAATTAAATAGAAGGGTGTTTTGCACGACTACACATGTATAATATATGCCAAATTGCTTACCTTCTCAACTTGGTGGTAGGGGAGGGAAGAAGAGAATTTGGAATTCCAGATATGTTGGAAGATGAGGAACTTGTTTGTGAACTGAAAAATGTACATTTCATATGAAATAAATATTCTATCTTTTTTTTTTTTTTTTTTTTTTTTTTTTTTTGAGGCTGGGGTTAAGTGACTTGCCCAGGGTCACACAGCTAGGAAGTATTAAGTGTCTGAGACCAGATTTGAACTTGAGTCCTCCTGAATTCAGGGTTGGTGCTCTATCCACTGAGCCACCTAGCTGCCCCCTGAAATAAATATTCTAGATTAAATTGGCAATGAGAAACTGTTCAGATCAATATAGTCTTCAGAGTGTGAAAAACCTCAGTTTTGAGAAAAGTACATCCCTGTATTTTAAAGGGAATTGATACTGTGAGCTAGTTTGTCATCTCAGGAAGAGGAGAAAACACTGCTCTACAACTAAAGAAAACACTGGATGTATCAGATACGGCATTTGGCTTCATCCTATCCTGGTAATCAAGCACTTTTAACTATAACACAGGGTCTTGCTTCCTCTGAAGCTTGGCTGTACTAAAGCTGTGGCAAAGGGTTTTGCATTGCTTACCTGTCACCTAAGATCATGCATAATAACTAGAATTGGAAAGGATCTTGGAGATTCAGGCCAAATCCTTTGTTTTAAAAAGATAAGGAAACTGAGACCCAAAGAGGATTTTTCCTCCAAAGTAACCTTTAGGTCACTGGCTGTCAGTCACACAGCTAGTCAGTGATAGAGTCAGAATTGGAACCCAGGTCCTCTGCCTCCAGAGTTTTGTTCTCTTCCACTTTGTCACACTGCCAATAGCCAGGCACCTCATGCCGTCCCTGCCCTTTGGAGCTCATCAGTGAAAATTGCTTCAGCATCAGCACTCACAACTTGAGCAAAGAATATAACACCTGATTTTTAACTTTGTTTTTAGGGGCTTGATACCTCACCTCCTGGGAGATGTGGTCTTCTTGTGGGGCTGTAACCTCTTGGCTCATTTCATCAACGCTTACCTGGTGGATGACAGTGTGAGTGAGTCACTCTCATAGTGATTAAGCAAAAGCTAGAATTATCTGTTGCCATACAAGTAGAACAGACTCATCTGCCTTCATTATAAAGGAAACATTTTAGAAGTAGAAACCTATTTCTTAAGGGATCAGAGATTCTGGATTTTGAAAATAAATGCAAGACATAGGAAAAGCTTTTTAGTTTGAGCCAAGGCAACATTTCAGTGACCTTAAGAATTATAGAAATCCTGAAATATCTTCCTCCCCCCCTCCAAAAAAAAAAAAGAGAGAGAGAGAGAGATTGATTCCTGTGCATCTAGGCTTTTTTTTTTTTTTTTAATCGCTTTTCTTAATAGAGCATCCTGGATCAGAGGGCCTGTTAAGATATCTTCCAGCTCTGGAATTTTAAGATTCTGTGATTGTTGTGGTTTGAAAAAAATTTTCCATGATTAATTAATTCAGAGTCTGATGTTTAAAGAATTGATATGTTCCATGTCTAAATGTCTTTCTAAAAAAATCTTTTTACAACTTGGCCTGCTTAATGCTATTTGGCAAATTATTTCATTTATGTGGAAAGTTTTTATTATAACTTTAAAGGGTCTTTTCTGAAGAAGAATCTCTATTTCCTTCCTAATCAAATGGAACTCATCAGAAGTGAGGTGGTTTGGAGTTTACTGTATATTTCCTGCCACCTCAGTTTTGTGGTTGAGTCAGTACTAAATGCTTCATGCTTTTTGATTTTTAATACTTGTGACTTCTAATTTTCTCTAATTGTGTATGTGATAGGAAGAGAAAAGTGAAAAGAAGAGAAAGAGGAATAGGAATTTAGGCTATAACACTTGCAGTTAAGCCTGCTAAATTGGGTCAAAATAATAATCTAAAATACGTATTAATTGGCACTTGTGGCCTGAAATCTAAGGTACACCAAATGTATTCCATACCTCTCTCTCCACACCTTGTCTTGCTCCTAACATAGGATAAAGGAGACTATAGGATAAAGGAGCCCTAGAAAAAAATCTTTTGAAAGTCAAAGAAAATTGGACATTTCAGGAGCATTGATGAGGATTAACTAGAACTGCTTCTGCAGCATTATTTGAAGGAAGGAATACCACAGTGTAAATAGCAGATTCCCAGGACAGATGGAAGCCAGAGCCTATTGTAACCTTGACTTTTCTCCTCTATTCTCACCCTTCAGTTCAGTCAAGCACTGGCAGTTCGAAGTTACACCAAGTTTGTGATGGGGGTAGGTATGCAACCAGCTCTGTGGCCCCCAAAAGTGTTGGTCCATGGTGGGGCTTGACATTCTATTCTTTCTGCGGATTTGGGTATGAATAGAGGTGAGACTACTCAGAATACTTGTCAGTATAATTTATAGCAGTAGAGATGCTGAGGAGAATTTTGACTTCTCTGGGTTTCAGATTGCAGTGAGCATGTTGACCTACCCTTTCCTCCTGGTTGGTGACCTCATGGCTGTCAACAATTGTGGGTATGTATGTGTGAAGAGTTGTCCTTCACATTACCTTAGAATTGGGCTTTGGGAGCCTGATGGCCTCTGTGGCCCAAAAGCTAGGACTTGGGAAATCCTGGAAAGGTTCTCCTTCTCTGAGTTTCTTAGCCAAAAGACCACATTCATCCTTGTCAACTGCTTAAAGAAAGCTCTGGTTGGCTCTAAAGCTTTTCAACTTTGTCCTTTCCTTCTCCCACCCCTGGATATGGATCCTGCCATATAGTTACCAGCAAAAAGCAGGTAGAAATGATCTTTGATCACTAATACCCTCTTTGAACTAGATATTCCCATTGTATTAGTCTCTATTCAGGCCATGTCAGCCAGGGTTTCTCCATTGCTTTCTTTTGGTTCTGACCCATTGATCTTATTCCTGGGCAGGTTGCTGGCAGGTCTACCACCTTATTCCCCTGTGTTCAAGTCCTGGATTCATTGTTGGCGATATCTGAGCATGCAGGTAAGTGGAGGTAGTTGAGGAGAATGATTTTTTTTTTTCCCTGAGGCAATTGGGGTTAAGTCCCACAGCTAGGAAGGATTAAGAGCCTGAGTCCAGATTTGAACTCAGGTCCTCCTGACTTCAGGGCTAGTGCTTTATCCACTGCACCACCTAGCTGCCCTGAGAATGATCTTTTAAAATATTTTATTGATGCCTTTTGTCATTATAAAGTTCTTTTCCTGTGAGAGTAAATTTTAAGAAGTATTAGCCTTCAATGTAGAAAAACAAAGGTAGATTAAACCAAAACTTGGAAGTTTGTGAATTATATGAATAAGATGAACAGTGGAAGGTAATTTAATAGGTTATTTAAGGAAACCAGCAATAGTAAGGGCTCTTTTTTCCCCCAGTATTAAAATAAAATTTTGTTGATGACTTGGGGTTTTATGTTATTTAAATTTCCCTTAGTCTCCTTGTTCCTCCTCTTCCCAGAGAGCCATTCCAGATAATGAAGATTTTTTTTAAAAGGAAAAGAAGGAAGACCTAGCTTGTATAGTGGTTAGTGTTCTGGCCCTGGAGCCAAGAAGACCTGAGTTCAAATCTTCCTTCAGAAAACAACACTTGCTATCTGAGTGACCCTGGAGAAGTCACTTACCATTTGCCTCACAAAAGAAAAAAGGGAAAAAAAGAGAAAGAAAACCAGTGAAATCAGTCCACATATTGAAAAAAACTGACATTTTAGACAGTATTCCACACATTTGTGAATCCTCATATCTGCAAAAGAATTCTCTTATTCTTCCCCAGCTCTCTAGGCTCTATATGGAGCTACTTAATTAGGGGCTGTGTTACGATTCTGAGGCTTGTTTGAAACCATCACTTGTATTAATAAAGGAAATAGCTTTCAGGTCCCTTTTCACTAATAAGAGCTGATTCCTCATATTTCATGGTGATCTCAAGCAGATCATCCATGTCATCCTTCAGCCATCTTCTTGTGCCTGTCTCACTGTACAGGGATCTGGATGAAACATTGGTCTGTTTCCTCTGGCCATCCTCTGCCTTCCTGTCTGCTTACCGACTAAAGATATCTTGTCCCTGAGTGGGTCAGTACGTTGGTGAGCCTACAGAAATAGGTTTTCACTTGGCCTCATTATAAAATGGAACATTAATGTTATCTTAGGGAATCAATTAGCAGCTATATCCTCAGGGTACATTAACCAGAGAAAGATCCCATTATACTTCCACTACAGGTGAGGCTGGAGAAGATGCTGATTTTCTTTAGTGATACTGGCCAATTCTGAATGAAAAACATGCTGTTGGGCATAGTTACACATCTGGCTACTAGAGCCAAAAAAGATTCTTTTCCTGTTGGAAACCTGGTCTCAGGAACCCTTCCCAAAGCTCTATGTCCTCCCCTTGGTATCATCAAATAAAAACTTTAAAACACATCACTTAATAACAGCATAAACTGACATAGATGGGCCCTCCTTTCTGGATAGTTATGATGTGGCTTCCTGAGTTCTCAATGTCTTTCCCCTTCACCAGATTAATATAGGGCTCAGTCAAAAGGCACCAGAAGATGGAACCAGGAAGGAAAAAAAAGGGACTGGCCACCATGAGATTAGCTTGAGCAAATCCCTTCTTTCTGGGCCCATCCTCAGGAATGAGAAAGTTGAATCAAATGGTGTCAAAGCTTCCTTTCAGGATTAAAACTCAAGTCCTTAATATCTATCTGCCCTAAAGCTGAAGTTGGGATTCAATTTGAGAGAGGAAGTAAGGCTTCCCTTTTTCAACTATCTCACTATTCTTTTTTTTGCAGGGTCAGCTTTTCCGGGGATCAAGTTTGCTTTTCCGCCGAATCTCAGCAGCATCAAGCTTCTCCTTTGACTAAATCAGAATAACTTGACTACAATAATAAACAGACCATCTCTGCCCAGCCCGAGTGAGGGCCTGATTATTGGACTATCTTGTAAGATAACTGTATAATACAACTAGATTTGGATCTTTGCCTTTCTGGTGGTTATTAGTGGTTTTCCAGTTGTATACATAGGGGGTGGGCTGTCAGATAAGGGGAGTAGAGTTTTGGTGTGGTCTGAAAAAATACTTACTCTATACTGATTCTGAATTAATAATTTCTAAGACTGCTTGGCAGAGCGGCACAAGGGGCATTGGAGCAATTTCTGGTAAGTATCTCAGAGGCATTGCAAATAAAATGAAAAGTAATATTAGGAAGAACATAGAGGCTCACTCCATCATACCATAGTAGGGTGGCAGTATATTTCCCCCCCCCTGAACAAAACTCAGGCACAGAACAGATGAACTAGCTTCTACTCTGCTTGGTTTTGTAAACATAATAATAATAGCAATAGCTTAAATTTACATAACCTTTAAAAGTCTGCAGAATATTTCCTTCTTAACACCTGGGGGTAGGAGGTATAGTTTTGGGGGAGAAACAGTCTATTTTAATTAGTACTCTTATATCACGGAACTCTGTTGCTTAATAAAGGATATGTAATATGTTGTAGTTCCCAGAGCACTTTATTATACATTATTTCGTTTGATTTTTATCAACACATTTTTACCAACAACTGAGGTGGGCAGAATTTTTTATTTCTATTATATAGATAAGAAAGCAGGCTTAGCAAAGTTGTCTTGTTCAAGATCACATGCTGAAAAAACAGATCAGAGACTTGAATCCAAATGTTCTCTTAGTAAAGGCTCTTTCTATGTTGTGGCTTTTCTAATATGGACACAGTAAAAAATTTTTTGTAAAAAATTTTATTTAATATGATAATTTTGCCTTGTCCATTTTATGTTCAGTCTGCTTAACACATGATGTCCACTGAGGTAAGAAATGTCTTATGCTGGACTGGTATTTGATTACCTGGCTAATGCTAAATAATTCCAAATATTAATTTTCAAAAATTAATCTTTAAGGCCTGACAATCTATGATGTGCTCACATCTGGGGGCCATCTGTAAAATATCGTTTATTACTTAACCTTGAGCAGTCACTTCATCTGTGAAAGCCCTAGCATTAACCGATATTTCACATTGCCAATCTCTCCTAATTCCTAGGGTGTCAGAAAATCTGTAACCACTAACCACTTTGCAGTGTCAACTAATTTTACCCAGCTGCCTCCTCTGAGGCCCTCAGAAATCTCTGGCTACAATTTCTTGAATAGTAGTTTTAATAACCGACAGCGCACTCAAGAACAGCCACGTACAAAACTTAAAGCCTTTATTATACTTGCTCACATGATGCCCTGATTTGTTAACTCCCAATTGAACACCTGGTCTTTGAGAGACCCATATGTTGACTATCGAGCTCCTTACCTCTCTTGGCTATCCATCCACTCAGCTCAGCTACCCAGGATAAAGAGAGCGACCTCCTGCTGTGGTGGGCTTAAAAAGGGTCTGTGAGGTCGCACACAGAGCCAATCAGAGAGGGAATTGTTTCCCATTAGTATGACAAGAGCCCTGCCCATGGGACAGTCCCTAGCCATAGAAAATTACTTGCAGGTCACTCAAACCTCCTGTTGCGCTGTGCCGGCCCATTTAAAGCACTCTTACATAAATTTGCTGCTCTTGGAAATTTGGAGTCTAATGTCTTTGTTAGAATGTTCTTTTTTTCTACCTGGCCATTAGCAATGGTGGTTGTTGCTCAGGCATTCACTTGTGTCCAATTCCGTGGCCCTGCCAACTTAGTTTATGAGGTTTTTGGGCACAGATCCTGGAGTAGTTTGCCATTTCTTTCTCTATTGTGTCCCCAATTTACAGATAAGGAACTAAGGCAAATATGGGTCAAATGACTTGCTAATACGTGTCTGAGGCTGATTTTGAACTCAGATCTTCCTGATTCCAGCCTTGCATTCTATCCACTGTGCTGTGAGGCTGCAAAATGAAAGCACCCAGACCATCTCAGGGAGGAGGAAGGTACGAGTGTTGGGGTGAATCTGGCAAGAAAGTGTGGAGACAGAACTGTGGTTCAGCGCTCGGGCTGGCACACAGGCAGCGCCCCACGGGGCTCCTGGGCCTTGAGAACCCTCAGACGTTCTCCACTTTTCTGGAACCACAGCAAGCAGCTTCCCCCAAACTGCCCAAGCCCGGATGTTGCCAGCGAGTCCTGGATCTGTGGGTGCTGCTATGGGGGGTTCAGAAAGCTGGGCAGCAGAGGGGACAGGCCCCGGGACCTGTGGCAGGCAGAGCCGGTGAGATGCACATCCCCAGGGGGCTGCTCATACGGGGTCTGAATGCAGAAGCCAGGGAGCAGCGCTCTTTCTCCCGCCAGCTCCATTGAATGGATTTCAGTGCTCTCTCACATCCGAGATCCTTGGTACTGGCCAGAGAGGCTTGTGGTGAAAAGGCGTGGCCTAATGGGTGCCCAGCGGGGGGCGCTGTGCAAACTGACTGCAGCGGTCCCTCTGCCCGGGAGCCAGGGTTCTGTTCTTATCTTGTAAGGAGACCTTTCCTCCAGAATCCTGGGGCTGATTAACCGGGGCCATGTATTAGTGTGTGTGGATGGAAACTTCTAGGTCTGAGAGCCGAACCCACAGGGGAGCTCTCAGGGATCCATGACCATGAAGGGGAGCCAAACTGATTCCCTTTTCTAAGATCCCTACAGATTCACTTGTGGGGGAGGGAAACCGCTCTTGGAAGCCACTGCCTTTCATTTCTTCAGAGGCAATGCACAGGGGAATGAGCTTCTGATCTGGAGCCGCGTCTGGGCCATCTTACTCCCTGTGTGACAGGGGACACATCATCAGTGTTCTCTGGGCCTCCGTTTCTCTGCTGCGATATTGGGAGGGGCCACAGCCTTCCGGGGTCTTTATATGCTCTAATTTGGCATCCTGGGACATAGGGGCTGCCCTAATGCTGTATCCCAAAACAAAAGTCTGCAGACTTGGGAAGTCATCTGCATAGAGAAAAAGAACCCCTGTGAGCTGGTCACCTCAGCAGCTGAACTGCTTTCCTTAAACAGAGCAGTTTCAGTTGAATAATACTGAGAAAAGAAAAACTAGAGATTGAGGATTGAAGAAGAGATGAAGAAATGGATAAGGAATTTTCTAGTTTAGCTTTGTAACCTTTGGTTCAAGGTATGGTAATTTCTCCTCGTTGCTGGAGATAATTACTTTTTTATTATACCTTTTTATTTTTTCCAACATTCAGTTTTGTAAAACCTTATTTCCAAATTTTTCTCCTTTCCTCCCCCTCTCCCTGCCTCTCTCTTCTAGATAGCAAGTAATCCAATATATGTTAAAAATATGCAATTCTTCTAAACATATTTCCGTATTTGTTATGCTTTGCAAGAAAAATCAGATTAAAAGGGAGGTGGGAACGAGAGAGGGAAAAAAAAAAGGTGAAAGGGCTGTGCTTTGATCCACATTCAGTCTCATTAGTTCTCTCTGAATACAGATGGCTCTCTCCATCACATCTGTTGGAATTGTCAGGAATCATCTCATTGTTGAGAAAAGCCAAATCCATCACTGTTGATCATCAAACAATCTTTTTGTTACTGTGCACGTTATCTTGGTTCTGCTCACTTCACTCAACATCAGTTTATGTGAATCCAGATTTCGAAAATTAGGCTGCCCATCATTTCTTATAGAACAGTAACATTCCATTACATTCATGCCATAACTTTATTCAGCTGATGGGCATCTACTCAATTTCCAATTCCTTGCCGCTACAAAAAGGGCTGCTACAATATTTTTGCACATGTGGGTCCTTCCCTTTTTTATGATCTTTTTGGGATATAAGCCCAGTAGAGACACTGCTGGCTGTGTACAGTTTGATAGTCCTTTGGGCAGAGTTCCAAATAGCTCTCCAGAATGCTTGCATCATTTCACGACTCCACCCACATCCCCACCAACATATATCATTTTCTTTTCCTGTCCTCTTAGCCAAGGAGATTATTACTCAATGTCCCTTGTCTGCATAAGGAGTACTAGGTCATTTTTGAGGTTCATTTTAAGTCAGATATCCCATCACTTCTGTGAGTAGGAAGGCTTTTAGTTTACAATGTTGTAAAGAATGGGGCTCTCTAGATGTGGAGATGGTCTTGTCTCTGTACCCCTAGGACATGGACCTCTAGTCTGCCTGGGAGTTGCCAGTTGCTGTGTGATGTAACAAACTTGTATAAGCCCCTGAGTGTGAAGCAAAAAAGTCTGTGATTGACAGCAGAAGCTCTCTAGTACCAGGAAAAGCTACACAGCTTCCCAGCGTCTTGCTACCCCCAGGCTCATTAGTCAATCCTAGCATTAACTTTGGTTGGTCCAGCAAGCCACAGTGTCCTCTGGATAAAATGTTTATCCTCCTTCTTTTCTCATCCCCTATAAATGTTTCAATCATTGGTTTGTTTTCCTTCCAATCTCTATGTGTACAGATGGCATTGAAATATATTCTGAAATCATGACACGCCCAAATCATTTTGACTCTTGCCTCCATCCCCAAATTCTATTGGGGAAAAAAAAAGTCTCTTCCTTCAAGAAAGAAGTTCTCAGGAAATAGAACCAAGATGGAGGAGTAAAGGCAGGAACTCTCCTGAGCTCTCCCCCAAACCCCTCCAAAAACCTTTAAAGAATGACTCTTAAAAATTTTAGAGGGTCAGAACCCTGAAAAAGAGAGAGTGAAATAAGTTTGGACAACTTGGAAGGAAAGGGTTGTCTCCCTTGGGTGAGAATGGAACAGTTAATCCTCTTCAAGCTGTGTCAGGCTCATCAAACTTGGAGCAAACCTTGGGAACCACTGAATCATCGTCAGCAGCAGATGCTTCTAGAGCTCTCAGCCCACAGACAGCAATGGGGTTGGACAATTGATGGGAAGGAGATTATGAGGGTTACAGTTGCATTGTCCAAACTGAAATCTGGGTCTCAGTCCTGGGGGGCAGGACCAAGGAGAGGAGAAACATTGGCACACCAGGGTTTGCAGTTACAATGGAATGGGATCCTTCTCACAGTTCTGGGAAGAAGAGTGCTTGTGGTCACCCAGAGACAAGAGCAGAGGCCAGGAGAGTTGTAAAGACATGGCTCCTTAGATCATACGAACTTGGAAGAAGTGAAGTCTTACAGGTCCCTGGAAACAGTTGCACAAAACCCCCTAAATTTCAGGATATTGCACCCTTTATCTGAGAAGCAGAGACTTACTCTAACAAGTTAAGAGTCACATAATAGACTGGGAAAATTAGCAAGTAACAAGAAATGATTCTAACCATAGAAAGTTACTGTGGTGACAAAGAAGGTCAAGATACACATCCAGCACAAAACAAAGGCAAAGTTCTGATATCCTATGAAAATCTCCAAGAAAAATATGAATTGGTCTCAGGTCATAGAAAAACTCAAGAATTTTAAAAATCAAATAAGAAAGAAGAAAAATTGGGAAGAGAAATGAGAGTGCAGCAAGAAAAATCATGAAAAACAAGACAACAGTTTGATTGATAAATAATAGGACAACAACTATATTCAAACAAGATACCTACAGGATAAAGTGGAGATAAGCATAAGGAAGGCATTAGAAGTGGATAAGGGTGTCTGCAGTAGGTAGCCCTTTATCTGGGTCTTGAAAGAAGCCAAAAGGGGAAAATGAAAAAGGAGAGCATTCCAAACATGGAAGAGAGTGAACAGATAAGGATTGTATTGCTCCAGGAGAAGCAAAGAGGTCATTGTCAGAGTACATGCTGGGAAAAGAGATGAAGGTGTAAAAAGCCTAAAAAATGTACAGGAGGGTTGGGGGCTTGGAACTTGTGAGGCTTCATGCCAAAAAATCATACTTGAAGTTAGGGGGTAACTTAGTCAGACCTGCACTTAGGAAGATCACATTAATAGCTGGGTAGAGGATGGATTGGAAAGAAGAGACATTTGTGCAATGGCACTCAACCATCAGGCTATTGAAATATTCCAAGAATGAAGGAATAAGTGATTTATAGTCACGTAGTAACAGTGTTGAGGGCAGTAGCCCCTTTATATTCTTTGTTTGATCTCCAACTTCTTTTGGGACTTGGACCTTTGATACAAGATCTGTTCAAACTAGTTTGGGCTATCTGAGGTGGCCAGGGTTTTACAGCCCCCATTCTAATCTGCTCAGATAGACCAAATGCCAGCAGGAAATTCCTTTTCGGGAAGAGACTTCTTCTGTCCCCAAAAGATAACAAGAGAATCCTTATCTTATTTACATCACTCTCCTGAACCTCCTTACATCACTGCATCTGAATGATTGTGCTCTTGTATAAAACAGAGTTCTCAAAAATCTATCCTTTGCAAAATTGGCCTTGTACTATGCAGCCATTTTGCCCACCGGCTCTCTGGTGTTTCCATTCTAATCAATAAAGACTATGTTTCCGTACAGCATTAAGTAGCAAATTCATTTGCTGCTGACCCCGCCCTTGGTTACTTTGGGGAAGGAAGGAAAGAGAAAAGGAACTGACCCATCTCGGTTTAGACCCTCAGTTTACTCCTCATCAACAGGGTTAGAGGAAAGAATGAGGCATGTGTAAGAAAAGTGTAGAGTAAAAATCAACAGGTTACTGTTTAAACTGGTTAAATATGGAGGTGAGAGAGTGTAAAGAGTGAAGAATAAAATCTCGGTTGTCAGTCTTAATGTCTGGAAGCATTGAGGTACCCTCAACAATAATAGGAAATAAAGAAGAGGGGAAAATTTGGATGGAAAGGTAATGTTCATTTGGAAACATTTTCAATAGAAAATGTGTATAAGGAAGAACTCCCACTTGAGGATATTTTGTAGGTATCTTGAGATATGAGACAGATGGTCAGAAAAGTTGGACTCGATAAATACATTTGATGATCACCAGAATATTAATGATAATTTAATCTGGAGATGAGATCACCAAGTGAAGTAAAGGAAAAGAAGTGAAGGTCCTGAGGGCTAACTAGTAACTAGGAAGAGCTTAACAGGTATGACCTAAGAGGATCTAGCAAAGAAAAAGAGAAGGAACAGTCAGACCTGGAAGAGAAGAAGCAGTAAAGGAGTGTCATGAGAACCAGAAAGAACCTTAGTTTGCTGCTTGTTCTTCCTTCTCAAAGAGAACCATGTGATCAGTAAGGTGATGTCATAACTTGCAAATGAATTGGATTTAAGTAAACCAGGGCTGTACTAAGTCAATATCCTTATTCTCTCCTATGGAACCTTCTGCGTCCAGGGCAAAGTATTGCCCTCAGGTAAGATTACTCCTTAGAATTTGGAGATGATTGATGGTGGAGCTTGATGAATGAAACAATTTTTTGGGGGGAAGAGAGGAAACATGGAATTTTTTTTAGTGTGGTTTTTTTGTTTTCTTTAAGTTGATTTATTTAATGTTTTCCCCCTAGTTACATTTAAAACAATTTTTTACATTTTTTTTTAAGATAGTGAGTTCTAGATTCTTTCTTATCCCCATCCACAATTAAGAAACCACAAGTGAAGTTATACAAACATTTCCATAAAAGTCAAGTTGTGAAAGAAAACATAGATCTCCTACCCTAATGAAAATAAAAGTCCTCAAGAAAAGTTATGAGAAGGGAGAGAGGGAGGGAAAGAGAATATAAATATACTTCAATCTGTATTCTGATAAGATCAGCTTTTTTCTGTGGTTATGGGTAGGATTTTTCATCATAAAATGTTCAGAGTTGTTGTGGATGGTTATACTACTGAGAAGAACAAAAGTCATTTGTAGCTTGTCATCACAGAATATTGCTATTACTTTGTATACAGTATATTGCACTTTGTTCATGGAGGACTTTCCAGGTTTGTTTGTTTTTTTCTGAGAGCATTCTCTTATCATTTCTCAGAGAATAATAATATTCCATCATAAACACAAACCACAGTTTATTGAGCCATTCCCCAATTGATGGGCATCTGCAAAATTTCTAAATTTTTTTTTTTTGCTGATTAGAGAACTGCTATGAATGTTTTTTGAACATATCGATCATTTTCCCTATTTTTTTTTCTGAATCACATAATTATAAGTATCATCCTCCCATGTAGAAATGTAAACAGATAAACTTTATTAAGTCTCTTATGATATCACTTTCCTAATTATTTCCTTATGCTTCTTCAGAGTCCTGAATTTGAAAATCATATTTTCCAATCAGCTATGGTATTTTCATCACAAATGCTTGAAAAATCCTCTGTTTCATTGAATGACCTTCTTTTCTTCTGAAGGATTATACTCAGTTTTGTTGGGTCAATGATTCTTGGTTGCAATCTTAACTCCATTGCTCTCTGGAATATCATATTCCAAGCCCTCTGGTCCTTTAATGTAGAAGCTGCTAAATCTTGTGCTATCCTGACTGTGTCTCCACTCCATTTTTTACTTGAATTGTTTCTTTGTGGATACTTGCAATATTTTATCCTTGACCCAGGAGTTCTGAAATTTGGCTATAATATTCCTAGGAGTTTTCATTTGGGGATTTCTTTCAGGAGATGATCAGTGGATTCCTTTAATTTCTATTTTACCTTGTAAGAAGATGTCCAGATTCTTCTTTTATTGTGACTTTCAGGTAGACCAGTAATTTTAAATTCTCTTTCCTGGATCTATTTTCCAGGTTAGTCATTTTTCCAATGGGATATTTCACCTTTTTTCCCCTATTTTTTTTCATTTTTTCTTTTTGGTTTTACTTTATTGTATCTTGATTTCTCATAAAGTCATTTGCTTCCATTTGGTTAATTTTGTTTTATCTTTCCCATTGAGCTTTTGTGCCTCCTTTCCCAATTGACCAATTTTGCTTTTTTAATGCATTCTTTTCATTAGCTTTTTGTATTTACTTTTGCACTTCTCAATTCTTTGCCCAATTTTTTCTCTATCTCTATTACTTGATTTTCAAAGGCTCCTTTGAGCTCTTGCCTGGCCTAAGCCCAATTCTTATTTTTCTTGTAGGCTTTGGATGTAGAAGCTTTGATTTTGTTATCATCTTCTGAGTGTGTGTTTTGATTTTCCTTGTCACCCAAATAACTTTCAATGGTCAGAGACTTTGGTTTTCTGCTCACTTTCCTAATCTGTTTTTAACTCTTGTTAAAGTAGGGCTCTGTTTCCAGGGTGGAGGGTGCACTGTCCCAACCTCCAGGGATTTTGTGCCTTGCTTTCAGTGATCCTTCTAGGGATCTGACCATTTTCTTCCTTGGAGCTGTTAAGTGTGCTCCATTCTACTGTAGCTTTAGGATCTTATGTGCTGGCCAAGTCTAGGGTTCTAATGACTAGGTTTCTCTAGGACTCTCATCCTGTTGCTACAGACTCTCTCCATTGACTTTCCAAGTCCTCCCTGGTGACCTCTGGCTGAGAGGTCCAGAAGCCTCCAGCACAGCTGCTGATTCAGAAGTTCCACCTAGCTAACATTGGGTTCTGGATCAGGGATGGAACAGGGCCAGGCTGAGGTGAGGCTAGGGCTGAGCTGGGATTGGGCATGGGCTCCCACTCTAGTTGAAACATGGACATTTTTGTAGGCAGTAGGGATGCAACCCATAGGCAGAAAGATACTACAGATAAGTAGAAGTGGGAATGATGGAGGAAGCAATGAGCTGAAGAAGATAGGATGGAATGAGATTATTTATAAAGGTAGAGGATTTGTCCCAACAAAGAGAAGGGCCTCCTCATTAGTAAAGACTGGTGTAAAGGCAGATGTAGTGGCAGTTAGTATTTGGAAAACTTCATCTGAGAAGAGATAAAAAGAGGAAAATCTTAGTGAATGGCTCCAATTATATTCAATGAAATATGAAGTAAAATTCTCATCTGAGAGAGAAGGGGAGGGAAACCTGTGGAAACTTTGAAGGGCGATGAAAGAATCACTATGGACAGTGGGACTGTGAATCAATTAGGAAAGTGCAAAAGAATTGTCAGCAGTAGTGAGAGCCCATGAACTTACCATGAATTTGTAATAGATTTAGTCAGCAGAGTTTCAGGACTTCTCCACCTTTGCTCAGCAGCATATGAGTGAAAAGGAAGGTAACACATGACAAAACTCATCTTCTGAAGTCAAGCTAAAGCTTGATAAAGCAATATTGTTGATAGGATAAAGGGTCAAGGAATTGAAGAGATATTGCAGATCTGAATTAGCTCACTTTGAGTTTGAAATTTGGAAGGTAGGGGATCTATATATAAGGTAATTTTTAAAAATTAGAAAATAAAAAGAGCTATCTTTTAAGAATGGTTAGTTAAGAATTCATAACCAAATGAGGAACAGAAATTATAATAAAAGACAAAGAAACCATTGTAATTAGTCAAAATAAAAAAAACTAGCACCACTAGGATATAAAGAGAAGTTATTGAGAAAATTATTGAGAGACCACCAAACATCCCTGATAGAAGTCTGATACTTAATGTATCAGGAGAGTTGACCAAAATATATCACCAAAAAAACCTTTCTCCAAAAAAGTAGTCAAAGAGTATAAACAAATAGTTTTCATAAGATAAAATGCAACCTAGCAATAACTGTGCTCTGAATCAAGAATATTTAAAAATTGCAAATTAAGGCAGACCTGGGATATATTTATGCTTCTTAGCAAAAAAATTTTAAATGACAATTTTCCATGGTAGAGTTGGCATGGGAACCGTATGGGAGAATTGTTTGTTAAGTTATAAGGCCCAATTGTTCTTGAAATTAATTTGAAATTTTAAGAGAAATACCAACTATTGAGTATATACCCCCAAGAGAGTCAATGACCAAAAAAGAAATTCCAGAAACCCCCAAATATTAAGAATTTTAGGTTTTTTTTTTAAATAACAGAGCAACAAAGGTTCTGATAAAGGCCTCATTTTTAAACTATAGAGAATTGACTCAATTTTATAAAAATTCAAGCCATTCTCCAATTGATAAATGGTCAAAGAATATGAACAATTTTCTGATAAGTAAATAGAAACTATTTTTAGTCACATGAAAAGGTGCTCCAAATCATTATTGATCAAAGAAATGCAAATTAAGACAATTTTGAGATACACTACTTACCTCTCAGATTGGCTAAAATAACAGGAAAAGATAATGACAAATGTTGAAGGGAATGTGGGAAAACTGGTTTACTGATACATTGTTGGTGGAACTGTGAATGGATCCAACCATTCTGGAGAGCAATTTGAAACTATGCTCAAAAAGTTATCAAACTGTGCATACCCTTTGATCCAGCAGTGTTTCTACTCGGCTTATATCCCAAAGAAATCATACAGAAGCAAAATGTTTGTGGCAGCCCTTTTTATAGTGCCTTGAAACTGGAAACTACATGGATGCCCATCAATTGGAGAATGGTTGGGTAAACTATGGTATATGAATATTATGGAATATTATTGTTCTGTAAGAAACGACCAACAGGAGGAATACAGAGAGGCTTGGAGAGACTTACATGAACTGATGCTGAGTGAAATGAGCAGAACCAGGAGATCATTATACATGGCTATAATAAGATTATATGATGATCAATTCTCATGGACATGGCTCTCTTCAACAAGATGATTCAAACCAATTCCAATTGTTCAGTGATGAAGATAGCCATCCATACCCAGAGAGAGGACTGTGGACCACAATGTAACATTCTCACTTTTTCTGTTGTTGTTTGCTTGCATTTTGTTTTCTTTCCCAATTTTTTTTTTCCTTCTTGATCTGATTTTTATTGTTCAGCAAATATAGAAATATAATATGTATAAAAATTAGAATTCTCTTTAGTGGAATTAAAACAACAATAAAGAACATGAATCTAATGCATATATGCGAATAGATACAAAATGGAGAGAACAGAATCAAAAGAATAGTTTTTACAGTTTAAAAAAATGTAAAAATGAACAACTTAAAACTTTAAGAATTCTGAATAATATGCTGACCAATCAGGATTTCAGAGGACTCAAAATGAAATATAGCACACATCACCAGACAGAGAGGTCATGGGCAGATTAGAACATGATATTTGTTTTGTTTCTGATATGGCTGATATGCAAAATAGTTTTGTTTGATCAATCATAATTTTTATAAAGCTTTTACTTTCCTTTTCTTTTTTCCCTAAGGGAGAAAAGATAGTGGGGTAAGAAAACCAATATAAGTTCCAATAAAAATGTTGTTGATTTACAGCAATTTTCTTATGGTTATTGTTAGGTAGCATTTTATCTCAGGAAAACTGTTTGTCCATCTGGCTTGTAACACTAGCTTTGTGACCCTGGGCAAGTTACTTAATATGCTTTGCCTTTATCAAGAATATATATATATATATATATATATATATATATTTATATTTATATCTATATCTATACATATGAAAGTTGCCTAAGGTCCCCTAACGTACAATTGTATTTCTCTCGTCATTCTGGTACAGGGGAACAATTCTGATTCCTAATGTCATTGTAGTCTAAAAAGACTCATATCTATAGGTGTTAAATGCTGATATATTTTATCTAAGAGGATTGGGCCAATATATTTGTATTGGTATATTTAACTTGACCAACAATATACTACCATTTACCTTATCACATGTACCCTGACCAATTTTATTGCTGTTCCATTTATCCTTCCCCTAAACCACCTTTTTGAGTGTCATCTGGTGACACTGATAATCTGTTGATGTTTATGAATGCCTTCTCAAAAATGTTACTGTGTTTCTTTTTTTTAATAATTGAAAAAACTATTGCCTTTCAAATGAAAGTTAGTCTAAATAAAAATCTATTTTTTCTCAAGTTTGCTGAACCCCAAAAACTATCATCAGAGCTTTTGGAGTGGCATTGTATTCCAGGTAAGGAATCTTGGGCAAATTTTATTTCTGCTTTGCAGTTTAAGATACTCTCTTCCCGAGAATCCTTCCCTGGGTATCCCAGACTATCTTGTCTGAAGTTCTGTGACTGCCCTAGTCTAGACTTCCTAAACTAGCATCTACACATGATCCTGTATTGTTTACCATTGTTCCATATGTGTATAATTCATTTTCTAGTTACCCAAAAAATAGCTTACTAGGGCTGCCCAGTTCCAGAATCTTCCCTTTTAGTGACTTCTTAGCATTTTTCTAATTAATAACCTTAGTTTTAGAAATGAACAGGCAGATCTATTTTCATATAAAAAACCTGAGGGATGGAGCCAGGCTGGCAGAGAGTAGATAAGTCTGTGTCTGAGCTCTTCCTGTTTTCCCTCAGATCAAGCCTCTGAACTAGTTTTGTAGTGACAGAACTTGCAAGTATTTAGGGTATAACAAATTTCCAGCAAAAGATATTTTGGAAGAACTTCCAAAAGATCTATTTTAATAGGTGGAGGAGGAGAGGGAGAGGAGAGGTGACCAAGTATAAGGGCAGCTGAGGGACCCAGGATGAAGTGACCTTCATGTGCTAGGGAAATCTATTGGGAGACTTAGCCAAAGTACAGCAGCATTAGCTACTCTGTCCTGATTCAGAAGCCAATGGATCAGCAGACTAGCTGTGAGACATCCAATGCAGGTACAAAAAGCAAATAGTGAGCCACTGAACCCCAGAATAACACAAGTTTTGACCACACCCCTCCATCTTGGGAAGATAGCCTGGGTAGGGAAACTCATGAAGATGCTGTTGTCTGTAGAGGAAGCTTGAGACAATCTCCCCTTTGCCTGAGAGCAGACATCAAACTTTAAAAATGAAGAAAAAAGCAAAAAGAACACTGATCATAGATAGGCTTTATGGAGATAAAGAAATAAAGGACAAACCCTGAGGACAATAGAGACAAAACTTCTCCAGGTAAAGCCTAAAAGGTTAGATGAGTTGCTCTTCATCTCACAAGGCTCTCTTGGAAGAATTCAAAATATTTTAAATGGGAGTTAAAAGAAAAATAAGGAAAGGAAATAAGAACTTTGAAGGAGAATATGGAAATTATCTGTAGAAAATTCCTTAAAAAATAAATTTGGAGAAATGGAAAAAGCATATAACTTGTTATAAAATAGATTTGACAAAATGAGAAATAAAACAACTCCTTGAAAAACAGAATTTGTGAAATGGAAGAGAAATCCAGTGATCAAAATATCTCATTTAAAAGTTCAACTGGCCAAATGCAAAAGGAGATAAAAAAGATAACCAAAGAAAATAATTCACTACACATCCAGCCATTCTGGAGAACGATTTGGAACTATGCTCAAAACATTATCAAACGTGCATAGTCTTTGATCCAGCAGTGTTACTATTATATCCCAAAGAGATTTTAAAGAAGGGAAAGGGACCTGTATGTGCAAGAATGTTTGTGGCAGCCCTCTTTGAAGTGACCAGAAACTGGAAACTGAGTGGATGCCCATCAATTGGAGAATGGCTGAATAAATTGTGGTATGTGGATATTATGGAATATTATTATTCTGTAAGAAATGACCAGCAGGATGATTTCAGAAAGGCCTGGAGAAACTTATATGAACTGATGCTGAGTGAAATGAGCAGGACCAGGAAATCATTACTACGTGATAATCAATTCTGATGGATGTGGCCCTCTTCAACAATGAGATGAACCAAATCAGTTCCCATAAAGCAGTAATGAACTGAACCAGCTACACCCAACGAAAGAACTCTGGGAGATGATTATGAATCACTACATAGAATTCCCAATCCCTCTATTTTTGTCCACCTGCATTTTTTGACTTTCTTCACAGACTAATTGTACACTATTTCAAAGTTTGATTCTTTTTGTACAGCAAAATAACTGTATGGACATATATACATATATTGTATTTAATTTATACTTTAACATATTTAACATGTATTGGTCAACCTGCCATATGGGGGGGGGGGAGGGAAAGTTGGAACAAAAGGTTTTGCAATTGTCAATGCTGAAAAATTGCCTGTGCACATATCTTGTAAATAAAAAGCTATAATTAAAAAATAAAATAAAATAAAAAATAAATTAGAATTGAAGAAATGGATGTGAATAACTTAATGAGACATCAAGAATCAGTCAAAAACAAAAAAGAAAAAGAAAAAATAGGAGAAAATGTAAAATATTTCATTGGAAAAACAACTGACTTGGAAAATAGATCCAGGAGAGGTAATCTAAGAATTACAGGACTACATGAAAACCATGATGGAAAAAAGCCTAGACAACATCTTTCAGGAAACCATCCCTTGATGGTCTGCTCTGATATCCATAACCAGAGGTTAAAGAATTCACAGATCACCTCCTGAAAGAGATCCCAAAATGAAAACTCCAAGGAATATTGTGGCTAACTTTCAGAATTATCAGATCAAGGAGAATATATTGCAGATAGCCAGAAAGAAACAATTCAGACCCAGGACTGCTTAGTAACTTCCACTTTAAAGGATCAAATAGCCTCGAATATGATATTTTGAAGAACAAAGGAGTTTGGATTGCAGCCAGGAATCAACTATCCAGCAAAATTAAGCATTAACTTTAGGGGAAAAGGTATAGATTCAATGAAATAGGTGAATTTCATTTATTTTTTATAAAAATACTAGAATTGAACAGAAAATTTAATCTTCAGATACAGAACTCAAGAGAAGCATAAAAAGGTAAAAAGAAAAGGGAAAAAAATTATGGTTCTTTAAACATTTTTTAAAGAAAATAAAAACTATGCTTTTAAGTTAAAAAGTTTACATCCTTATATGGGAAGATGATATGTTTAACTCTTGAAAACTCTATCTCTGTTAGTTTTACTTAGATGGTGGAGATGTAATTTCACTTTATTGTGATGATAGAAAAAAGAAACTAGAGGTGGAAAAGGATCTGTACTGGAAGAGGAAAAGGAAGATAAAATTAGGGTAAATCACATCTCAAGAAGAGGCCAAAAAGACCTATTACATTTGAGGAAAAGAAAGGAGGGAGACAAGCATTGTGTGAACCTTAATCTCATAGTGTTTGACTCAAAGAGAGGCTATCAGACATATTTAGTTTTATAAAGAAACTGATTTCACCCTATAGGGAAGAAGGAAAGGAAATGGGGAAAGGAAAGGGGGAGGCTAATAGAAGAGAGAATATAAGTAGAAGGGGAAAGAGATAAGAAAGGAGGGAAGGGCTGTAAAAAGGGAGGGTTGTTTAAGGGAGGTGATGGTTAGGAGCAAATCATTGTGGAGGAGGGAAAGGGGGAAAGGAAAGAAAATTAAAACTTGGGGAAAATAAGATGATGGAAAATACAGTTAGTAATTTTAACTGTGAATGTGAATGGGATGAACTCTCAAATAAAACAGAAGTGGATAGCAGACTGGATTAAAAGCCAGAATCCCATAATATGTTGTTTACAAGAAACATTTAAAGCAGAGTGATAATATACAGAGTAAAATTAAAAGGCTGGAGCAGAATCTATAATGCTTCAGCTGAAGTTTAAAAAAAAGCAGGGGTTTTATCTTTAGAACACACAAAAGCAAGAAGATTTAATTAAAAGAGATAAGAAAAATTACATTTTGCTAAAGGGTACCACACAATACTAAACATATATGCACCAAATGGTATAACATCCAAATTCCTAGAGAAGTTCAGAAAGCTACAAGAAGAATTAGACAGCAAAACTATACTAATGAGAGATCTCAATCTTGCTCTGTCAGAACTAGATGAATCAAACCATAAAATAAGAAAGAAGTTAAGGAGGTAAATATAATTTTTTAAAAGTTAGTTTGATGTTTGGAGAAAATTGAATGGAGACAAAAAGGAATATACTTTTTTTTTTCCTCAAAGGTACGTGGATCCTCCACAAAAATTTACCATGTATTAGAATATAAAACTCTCAAAATCAAATGCAGAAAAGCAGAAATAGTAAATGCATCTTTTTCAGATCATAATGCAAAAAAAATTACATGTAACAAAGGGCCAGTAAAAAGTGAACCAAATATTAATTGGGAACTAAATAAGCTAATCCTAAAGAATGAGCTAGTGAAACAGCAAATCATAGACACAATCAGTAATTTCAATCAAGAGAATGACAATACTGAGACAACATATCAAACTGGATACAGCCAAAACAATTCTTAGGGGAAGTTTTATATCTAGAGATGATTTCTTGCCTAAAATAGAGAAAAGAAAGATCAATGAATTGGACATGCAATTCATGTAGAACAAATTAAAAAAAAAAACAATTAAATGCCCAATTTGAAATTGTTAAAAGAAAAGGGGAGATTAATAAAAATGAAAATAAAACTAATGAACTAATAAAAAACCAAAGAGTTGATTCTATGGAAAAAAAAAAAAACAAGAAAATAGATAAAACTTTAGTTAAATTTATTAGAAAAAGTAAAGAAAATCAAATTGGTAGTATCAAAAATGAAAACGGCAAACTTTC
Organism: Sminthopsis crassicaudata; assembly: GCF_048593235.1. Lineage (NCBI taxonomy): Eukaryota > Metazoa > Chordata > Mammalia > Dasyuromorphia > Dasyuridae > Sminthopsis > Sminthopsis crassicaudata. Next base: position 285,183,778 of record NC_133620.1, read on the forward strand.
CACCAATGAAAAGGAAATTAGAGCAATAACTAGGAGTTATTCTGCCCAACTATATGCCAACAAATCTGATTAAGTGAAATGGATGGATACATACAAAAATTTGCATTGCCCAGATAAACAAAAGAGGAAATAAAATACTAATTTTAGAAAAAAGAAATTGAACAAGCTATTAATCAACTCCCTTAGAAATTAATGGAAAAAAAATCAAATGAAGGTGGCCTAGCTGTACCTGATCTAGAACTATATTATAAAGTAGCAGTCACCACAACCATTTGGTATTGGCTAAGAAATAGACTAGTTGATCAGTGGAACTGGTTAGGTTCACAGGACAAGATAGTGAATAAAAATAGCAATCTAGTGTTTGACAAACCCAAAGATCCCAACTTTTGGGATAAGAATTCATTATTTGACAAAAACTGCTGGGAAAACTGGAAATCAATATGGCAGAAACTAGGCATGGACCCACACTTAACACCACACACTAAGATAAAATCAAAATGGGTCCATGATTTATTTAGGCATAAAGAATGAGATCATAAATAAATTAGAGGAACATAGGATAGCTTACCTCTCAGAATTGTGGAGGAGGAAGGAATTTGTGATCAAAGGAGAACTAGAGATCATTATTAATCACAAAATAGAAAATTTTGATTACATCAAATTAAAAAGCTTTTGTACAAACAAAACTAATGCAAACAAGATTAGAAGGGAAGTAACAAATTGGGAAAAAATTTTTACAGTTAAAGGTTCTGATAAAGGCTTCATCTCCAAAATATACAGAGAATTGACTCTAATTTATAAGAAATCAAGCCATTTTCCAATTGACAAATGGTCAAAGGATATGAACAGACAATTTTCAGATGATGAAATTGAAACTATTTCCACTCATATGAAAGTGTTCCAAATCACTATTGATCAGAGAAATGCAAATTAAGACAACTCTGAGATACCACTACACACCTGTCAGATTGGCTAAGATGACAGGAACAAATAATGATGAATGTTGGAGGGGATGTGGGAAAACTGGGACACTGATGCATTGTTGGTGGAGTTGTGAAAGAATCCAACCATTCTGGAGAGCAATCTGGAATTATGCCCAAAAAGTTATCAAAATGTGCATACCCTTTGACCCAGCAGTGCTACTACTGGGCTTACTAAAGAAGGGAAAGGGACCTGTATGTGCCAAAATGTTTGTGGCAGCCCTTTTTGTAGTGGCTAGAAACTGGAAAATGAATGGATGCCCATCAATGGGAGAATGGTTGGGTAAATTATGGTATATGAATGTTATGGAATATTATTGTTCTGTAAGAAATGACCAGCAGGATGAATACAGAGAGGCTTGGAGAGTCTTACATCAACTGATGCTGAGTGAAATGAGCAGAACTAGGAGATCATTATACTCTTCAACAACAATACTATATGAGGATGTATTCTGATGGAAGTGGATTATCTTAAACATAGAAATTTAATCCAATTCCAATTGATCAATAATAGACAGAATCAGCTACACCCAGAGAAGGAACACTGAGAAATGAGTGTAAACTGTTTGCATTTTTTTGTTTGTTTGTTTTTCTTCCCAAGTTATTTTTACCTTCCAAATCCAATTCTTCCTTTGCAACAACAACAACAAAATTCGATTCTGCACATATATATTGTATCTAGGATATACTATAACATATTTAATATGTATGGGAATGCCTGCCATCTAGGGGAGGGGGTGGAGGGAAGGAGGGGAAAATTCGGAACAGAAGGGAGTACAAGGGATAATGTTGTAAAAAATTACCTATGCATATGTACTGTCAAAAATGCTATAATTATAAAATTAATAATAAATAAATAAATGAAATTTAAAAAAAAAAATCAACTCCCTAAGAAAAAATCTCTAGGGCCCAATGGTTTTATATATAAATTCTACCAAACAATTAAACCACAATCCCAATGCTATGCAAACTATCTGGGAAAATAGGGAAAGAAGGAGTCCTACCAAATTCCTTTTATGTAAGGTTCTGGTTGGTTTTCTGTATGTCTTTGGACCAGTCTTCATTTCAGCTGAGTAATCACCATGAGAATAGCCAGGGATAAAGTCCAAATTCTTTATTGTCTCCTTTCCTGGGGTTTGGGCTAGCTTTCTGGAGGTCCTTCAGACAGGCCTTGATCTCAGTGGAGAAAATGAACCAGCTACTGGTATGAGATGGAGTGAATGTCTCTCCTTGGCTCTGAGACCTTGAGCTCCAGCCTCTAGTCCTCTGTCTTCTCTGTATCTATTTCTGAGCCCTTTTCTGGCTGAGTTTGTTGTAGTTTATATGCAGTATACTGAGTATAAGCAAATCATTATATCACGAGGGAACCATTATTTGTTGTAAGATTAATTCGATCATACTGAACTAGAGAACTATTAATCACCATGCTAAACTAGATAATCATTTTCTTATCAATTCCACTGAGTTAACACCTTGTTGTAAGAATCCTTGTTTTAAGTACATTTCTCCAGAGTTTTGGCCCATTATATCTCCTGCTTTCTTTTGTTTTAGAACATAGGCAGTCACACCCTCCATGACTTCTCAAAGAGGTGAGAACCCCGAAAATGAGGTAATCACATCCCTCCTGACTTCTCAGAAAAGGGAGGTGAAAATACCAAAAAAAAGGAGGTTATCACACCCTCCTTGATGTCTTAGGAAGGGAGATGAAAACACTAAAGGGAAATTGGGAATCAAACCAGATTATTGGGTTTCTGAAGGGTCAAGTATATATATATATATATAAATCCATCAACATGGGAGGTATTACAGAAACACATAGTAACACAAGCTAGTAGTGATGTAACAAACAACATGAATCAACATGAGGAATTATACATGTTCATAAGTCCTAGAAATAATCCAAAACCAATCTATTGTCCATTACTTCATGTGTCAGGGAATCCAATAATTCCTACAAGTCTTGAAGTCTTGCAATAGTCTCATCATGTCTCAGGGAATCCAATGATTCCTGCTTGTTTTGAAGTTCTGCAATAGTCTTATCAACAATTTTTCATCTTAGGGAATCCAATGATTCCTGCGGGTTTTAAAATCCTTCAATAGTCTCAATATCAACCATGCTTTTTCAGTGTCAGATGTTTCTTAGGTCTTCTCCTTTGTTTTGAGATTTCTCCTCTTTTTCTATCTCTCTCCAAGTGCTTGTTGGCACCCATCTGATTCCTTTTCCATTCACCACTTTCTGGATCTCTTCTCATTACCTGACAATTACATTGGAGCTGCTTGCACTGGATACTGTTCTTCTGTTGGGTTGTAAAACCTGTATTCTCCCCATGTCTGTCTGCCATGTGATTGCTTTCTGGCTGAGGGATCATATCAGAGTCCTGAAGTTCTAAAAACTCTCTGGGCGTAAACTCAAGTGTCATCATGCCCCACCAGTTTTTTGCCTGAGGTCTTGGAGCTGGGTCCTGCTTCTTGTTTCCCTGAGTCAGTCTACATTTTGAGGCCCAATGGAAGCCTCTATTGAATTTTGGACATGGGGTTTTGTTCTCTCACCCTGTCTTCTCACTCTATCGCTATGTCAACATTGAGCTTTCAGATGCCCTTCTTTACCACATTGAAAGCATTGATGAGTCTCTCTGGAAGTCCCTTGCCAAGAGAGATCCTGTCTTCCCATGTTCTGCATCATAGCCTGGATATAAAAGGCATTTGTGCCCACTGTAGCACAGTGTCTTATGATCTCCTCTAAAGGAGCATCCTTGTGTAGTCCTAGAATGATTCTTCTGCAAACCTCATTAGCATTTTTTCTAACAAGTTGTTTTATCACTATTCCTATAGCTTCCCACAAAAATCCCACAAAATCAGCAAAAAGTTCATTTGGACCTTGCTCAATTTTCCTGAAGACTTCCCCTCTATCTTGTCTTCCTGGGAGGATGCCCCATGCTTTGATAGCAGCAACAGCAATTTGCTCATATGCTATCAAAAGGTAATTAATCTGTACTGAAGTGTCTGCATACTGACCTTTATCTGCTAGTTGGTCAAAGATGATTTGTATATTAACTCCAGTTTGCCTATTTTGTTGGTCTTGTATTCTACACTCAGAAAGCCACAACAAGTTTTGTCCAGGTTTTAAACATAACCTTGCTAAAGATTTCCAATCACTAAGGGTTAAAATTTCATAAGCCAAATTCTCTAATACCATCTTAACATAAGATGATGTGGCCCCATAAAGAGTGCAACCCTTTTTCAGATCTTTGATAATTTCCAGATCAAAAGGAGTGTGTCTTCTCCTGGCTTGATGTGAAGAATCAAATTCTTCAATCACAGGGTATGCATTTATTAAATCAGATATATCCTGTTGTTTTTTGTTTGTTTGTTTGTTTGTTTGTTTGTTTGTTTGTTTGTTTGTTTGTTTTGCTTAAACTAGTGCCTTTTGTAATCTTGTCATAGGAGGTGGACAAAGCTCCTTCATGGGTGATGCTGCCCCTCCCCCCCTCCTTCTCCCTCCACCCATGAAGGGTTAATTGAGTGGGGTCGGTCAGGGGATGGGGAATGCCCTAATGGCTCCTGCTGTGAAGCATCACGCTCCTTAATTTCATCAGAATTGCACTTAACTCCATTCTTGTCTAATTCTTTATGCTTTTCACTTAGTTTGTCAGTATCCTCCCCTCCTGCATTTTCTTCTTTTCCCTTATTCTAATACTTATATAATTCCTTAAAGCCAGTTGTATTAAGTTATCTGTATAAAATGTTTCTTTAGGAATCGAATTAGGACCATTATCATTGTAATATTCATATAGCTGCTTTCCTACTAATTTCCACTCATCTGGATCTAATTATTTTTCCTTAGAGAACCAAGGGGACGTGCAATCTAATGTTGCTATAAGTCCAATGATCAGCTCCCATGTTACAATCAATTGCCTAAGGAATGGTCTTTTTGGATTAAGAATCCTATCCCTCCAGATAAGGAAGATATGAAGGAATTTATCTTTTCAGTGCCCAGCATTAATTTAGCTGAGCCTTATAAAGGATTTGAATGGATAGTTTTGCCACAGGATATAAAGAACAGTCCTACTTTGTGTCAAATGAATGTGGCTGCTGATCTTACTCCTGTGAGAAAAGCTTCCCCAAAACTCATGTTGTTATCACCATTAAGAGGAGATAGTGCTTTAGACTTACAATCCCAACTTAGAAAAGAAGATGTAAAAGACTGAATTGGCTTTATTTAATATGGCTGAAAAAATAACTCAAAAAGTATTGGAAATATTAGTTTTTGTTACAAAAGATGCACCCACAGCAGTCCTTCATCTATGATGAAGTGGGTGAACCTCCCAGCACAATTAGATCAAAATTTTATTCCTTACCCAGTGCTTGTGGCTAGAATTTCAATGAAAGTCAGTAAGAGAGTAGTACAATTATCTGTGACAAGACCTGGTAAAATATACACCTCTTATACCAATGCACAAATTGATTTGTGTTGTGAGACCATCCCAGAGAGGAAAAATTTATTGGCCATAGCTCCAAGCTTTGCACATGGGAATGTAAAAATAATTTTTGATTTGGCTTATTCAGTAGATGTAGTACAAAGAATTGCCACAGCCTGAATAAAATTTGTAGTTTTTAATATATATTATCAGCTCTTTAAAGAACTCCAAGAGCAAGTGAGGAGGCACTCAGGTAAGTATTATATCTTGCATGTCCATTTTCATAGTGGACTTTCAAATACTATCTTTTATCATCAGGCTCTACATTTGCAAATTGTGATAACAAAAGAGGAAGCTAGGGGCATAGCAAAAGGCTGTACAGCTTACCTTCCTTTTCACTCTCCTATCCTCTCTCCAGAACAAACCCCTTGTGGTTTGAGATGTTCCCGTCCATACAAGAGAAGGGAATTTTGGGATTTGTACAAGATGTGGCAATACATATATATGATTGCTGTAGTTTTCAAATTCTTTGGATTTTATTCCAGCAATGCACTTCTGGCACATGCAGAAAGTGCAGCTAACTAACAGACTGGCCAACAAGGACAAGAGCCCTCTATCCACAGTGAAGGGCTTAGATGACATTTGGAAGGCCCTAATTTGGGTCAGGGTTTGGGTCCCTGGGTATACTCTTGTCATGCCAGATGCAGACGCAGCAGCAAAGGAATGAATACCAACCAGAAACATCTGTGTCCTGGGAAGTGCTGTTTTCCTAAATGACCCTCTCTTCCAGGAAAAGTATCAGGTCAGCCCTTTCCACAGAGCTAAGGCGCTGGGTGAAGAGAAGCACGGCCTGAGGGAGCTTCCTGGGGGCCTCGGACAGGAGATGCTCCACCTGTAGAAAGAAGGAACAGGTGCTGTTAGTAGTTCAGAAAGCCTCATGCATAAATCAGAGCATTAGTGCCATTGATTAACTGTCTCATCTGTAGTGACTCCTGACTGCCCTTCCATCCCATAGAACTGGCTGTAAGGAGAGAAGAAAACCCCAGCACATCCCTGGGCACAGTTCTGTGTTTAATAAAGCTTTTTTGGTTGTGCTAATAGTGATAATGATGGCAGTGAAGGATAAAAAAGGAAAAGAAGTTAAATAGAAGGATTTTATCTGGAAGATTTGTACATTTATAAGCTTTCTCAAACAGAAAACTCTCTTGGCACAGCAGGAAGGAATTAGGATTACCTTCAGCTTTAAGGATTTGGGATTGAGGGGAGCAGAAGTTGCTGTCTCACCCATAACTGGTTGTCTGTATCCAGGGCACTGGTGATGTCATCTAAGATCAGGACCCGGGGGTTACAGATCAGAGCCCAAGACAGGGCCACAGCCTGCCGCTGACCACCTGATAGCTGGCTCCCAGACTCCCCAATCTCTGGAGAAAGAACAGGTGCATGAAGAGCAGAACCATTACAGACACCAAAAAAAAAATGCTATTTCCATGGACTAAAAGGGATGGGGGGAGCTGAGACCAGTCCTTCAACACAGGAGTGAGATGGTTTTCTGAGAGAGTTCATAGAGACCAATGAATGAGATTCTAAAGGTCTTACTCCACCCATCTTTGAAGTCCTGCCCTGAAAAACAGGAATCTGGAGGAGTGGGAGCAAACTCACCTAGCCCTAAGTCTAGTCAGCCCAAAACCATGTTCCATATTCCTTCCAGTCATCCATGAGGACATCTTGCCATGGACCCTGCCACTGCATGTGTACACTTGCCTGCACTCTCCACCTCTTGCTTTGGACACAGTCCCCCTATCAATAATCTCAGTGCTCTTGAAAAGGGTCATCACACTACTCTATGGATTGCTCATAACCCTTGTGATTCTACAGATTGGAAATCATTTTCTTAGCCACTACTCACCCCCACCTCTCTCAGGGACTTTTATGAGTATTTGTGTGCCTAGAATTTACAATAGCACTTGGCACATCGTTAGCACTTAAAAATAATATCTAACATTTATGCAGCACTTCCTATGTGCCAGGCTCTATGCTGAGCCCTTTATAATTACTATTTCATTTGGTCTCCAAGAAACCTGGAGGTAGATGTTATTATTATCCCTATTTTATAGATGAAGAAACCGAAGCAAGCAGAGGAGTGACTTGTCCAGTGCTGAGATTAAATATGAATATTTATATTTTTGAGGCAGCTGGGTAGCATAGTGGATAGAGGCTGGGTATGCAGTCAAAAAGATCTGAGTTCAAATAAGGCCTCAGACATTTAACTAGCCATGTGACCCTGTGCCTTCAGTTTCCTTGAGAGCAAATATGAAGATGATAATAGTACCTATCTTCCAAGATTATTGTGAAGATCAAATAAAATCACATTTGTAAATTCCTGGCAGATAGAGGGCACTAAAAGAATCATTATTCTCTTTAACTTGCTCTCTTCCTCTAGTATTCATTAAATGATTTTTCACTGGTTCATTCATTTTTTTGCCTGTTTCTGTTACAGGGCTGAGTCACAGATGAAATGCATTGCTAGTGAAGTGATATGTTTATTCAGTGAGTGAGTGTTCCCAGTACCCAGTTCCCAGTGTCGTAGCCCTGGGGCAACTGAGAGATGAAACTGTGAGCTTCAGCCTCCCTGGCAGCTTCCTCTGTAGTGAGGCCTCCTCTAGCTCTGGTTTCGGACTCAGCCCATAAGTTATATTTTCATATATACTCCTTCCAAACATCTGTGGCTCTTGTGATACTGCAGCCACCTGGAATGACCTAGGAATAGGGAAGGTGAAGGCAGGAGAAGAGGGAGGGTAAGTGAGGACTTGGGTATTTCCATTCCTCATAAAAGAAGCCTCATTTCTATCACCCCCACCAGCAAAGAGGCTGCAGCACTAGGACTAGGAGCTCCTCCCACTCTTCTTCTCCTCTTCCTTCCCTCCCTGACCTATTCTCCCAAGAGTTTTCTGACCCAGGTGAAGTATCCTCACCTGTGGATAGGGCAGTGGTTCCCCATCCAGCAGCACCTGGCCCCGGGTATGCTGATACAGATTCTGCGGTAATGAAGCCCCTGAGCTCTTCCCAGCTCCATTAGGCCCCACTAGTGCTGTCACCTTCCCAGGGTGCAGAGTGAACATCACTCCCTAAAGGAACAAGAGGAAGGCAGCAGGAGAGAGAGAGCCTGTCCCCTGGTTGGGCAGGAGCACAGACTCCCACCATCACCCCCGTCTGTGCAGTGACATCTGGGACAGGGACATACACAGGGCTGGTGTGTAATTGTTCTATAAAAGGGAAGAGGAAAGAAAAGGGAGAATAGAGAAGAGATGGCATGAAAAACAAGACCTCACGTTCCTCTTACAGGCCAAGCAATTTAGAGGCAGAACGCCATAGGAATAGCTTTATCCCTATGACCACTACTGCTCCCACCAGATACACTCCTCTGGACATCTCCATCATCATGACCTTGTTATCCTGCAAAAGCACTTCAGCCCTGGAACTGCCTGAATCAGCACCTTCCTTCCTCTGATTGGAAAGTGGATAGCTTCTCCCATCTCCATGGAACAAAGGTGCTCAGACCAGCCATGTCTTCATTTCCATCAGCTGCATTGCATTTTTCTGGATTTCCTCATCATGGCCCTTTTCAGCTTCCTTTTGTATGTTATCTTCCTTCACTAAAATATAAACTCCTCAAGACAGGAGAAAAGGTCCCACTAGCACTCTCTTCATCTTCTATGCTAATCTCTTTTAATATCCAGTTTGGGGCAGTGGAAACCATTCCTGTGTCCCACTGAAGAATCCTTGTCACAGGGTACCAGTTTTATATTTGGTCATCAACCCATCGGATCAACCCATCCTCTGTGTCTGCATCACCTTTTCCTTATTTCAACCATGATATGTGCTGCTACTGCTGCTTTGTGTATTTGTGGGGAAATATGCATCAGGTCCATGGTGAGAGTATTTTCTTTCTAACTGCTGTTCTTGCTACATCATTGTTATCAGTACCCAAGTCTTGTCTAGAAGTAGAACATTCCACAAGTCTAAGGTCAGTGGCTCCTTGTGGGCTTGTCCCTGTTGTGACCTTAGGTAAGCAGGAAGCCATTTCAATAGCTCATCCCCTTCTACGATCACCACCCTCCCTTACTCTCAACCAATCAAGTTTTGGGAATGGCTTTAAGTGCACTGTCCTCTCTGGGTTATTCCTCAAACTTGCACTCACAATCACAGATGGAGACCCTAGAGAAGGACTGCTACCTCAACTTCTAAGGGTAATCCTATGGGTCTGCACTGCTGACGTGACAGCTCATGTGGATAAAGTCCCTTTGGGGGCAACCTATGTGCTGACCTGGACTAACATACATGGTTAGAACTCTGGTAAATCTTGTTTCCATACTGGCAAGAACTTTGATTTTATCCCTTCCCTGCCCCTTTACAACTCAACTTTGAAAGTATTAGTTCTGCCCTAGTGTGATGAGGTTAAAGGGGCCACCCTTAGTTTGGGGATACTCCTGGTCCCTGGTTTGGGGGCTCATTGAGATTCCCTGGTGACCTTCTCTTATTGTCATTCCATCCCATTACTTTAGATACTTCTAATTGAGCCATCTTGCTTTCCCTTTGGATTTTTCCCTTAAATATGACAAAGAACCAATAGCTTATGGTACTACTATTTGTTTATTTGATTCTTCTGTGAAGTTCTTGTAATCTCAGCAAAGGACTTATCATCTATAGTAATATAATCTATATCAGTGAAGTCATAAGTCTATATTAATGAAAACAATAAGTAACAGCAATAGTGTCTTGCATTTAATTTTGTTATTTATTTTTATTCAGCCTTATAAAGTTAACTGAGTTGGGGGTAGAGAAGAGGGATTTAATCATTTACTTAGTTTGTCCTTTGTTTTCAAAGAGGACCAATGATGTCTCAGGTAATGTCTTGACTGTTGGGCGAATTGTTTTTAAGTAAAGCAGAATTGCATGAAGTCATAGGACTTACTTTTCTTCCAGAGTCTTCAGAGTCCAGTGTCAAGACAAAAGTCAAGAAAATTGGTGATGGCCCAGGATTCATTGCATGACAATGGCTTCTCCACAGGCCCTGCTTCAGCCACCTTTATGGCCGCTGGAACAAATTGTTCTCATCTGCCCATGGGGAAGTCTTCACATGCTTGGGATAGACATCATGCAATTCACAGACAGATTTGAGGCCTGTCACTTACTTTAACTTGGTTTAGCCATTTTGCCTGGGGTGTGGCCACTGCACCTGCTTCTTGGAGCCACAGGTGAGAGGTAAATAAGAAATTAGAGTTTAGTTGGAACTTGAACCAAGCAAATAGACATAGACTTTAGTAATAAAAGCATAAAATTTAGATCAAGGGAAGGGTTCTGAGCTGGTGAGTCATATATAACATTACATCTGAAGTTTCACATTTTAGGAAGGACACTGTCATATCAAAGAGAACTTGGATGATGATGAGTAAAATCATAATAATAGTCTGGGAATCATGTCACATGAAGAATGACAGAACAGAGTGGACTTGTTTAATTTTGAGAAGGATTAGGGATTACATAAAAGTTCTCTTCAGAAAAAAAGGGGCAGAACTGAAGAAATATATAAGAATTCTAGGGAAGTATCTTGGGATTGAAAAGTAAAAATAACTTTTTACCAATTAAAGTTACTAAGGGATGGAACTGGCTGCTCCCCAGAGAAATGTGTTCCCAGGCTCTGGAAATGTTCAGAAAGAGGCTAGATGACTTCTGTGTCAGGGAGGTTGTAGAAGGAATTCTTACACGGGGAAAGATTAGATTGAATGACTTTCAAGGTTCTGTGAAACAGGATTCTCTGATCTTTGGAGCAGCTTTGGGGTGGATCAGTAATTGGGAAAGTGTCAGAGTTCTCTAATTTCCTCCCATCCTGTCAGTTGGGATGGGGGAAAGTGGAAAGGTGAAACTTCTGCATAAACAAAATGAATGCTTAAAAGATAAGAAGGGAAATAATGTTTGGACCCATATCTGATAACTTTCCCTTTTGTCTCTAGAAGCAGAGGCCCAGGTATGTGTCTGAACAGAGGAAGAGGTCCCAACAGTAGATTTTCTTTGACCAGAAGAGGGCACCAAATTCACGCAACTGTCTGCTCACAGCCTTTAAAGTTAGCAAAATTCCAGGTAAACTTTCCCAATCAGTGTAGCCCTCTTCTCATCCTGTTCTAGGATAATAAAAGTCAAGAATTCCAATCTTTGGATTTAAACCAGATCCAATGGTCATGTGATGAAGAAAGCCATCTGCACCCAGAGAGAGAGAGCAGTAGGAACTGAATCTGAACCACAGCATAGTATTTTCATTCACTCTTTTTGTTGTTTGCTTGCATTTTGTTTTCCTTCTTATTTTTGTGGAAAATGCTGAAAAGTTGGGTTTCCACTATATTGCATGCTTTGATTGAGATAGTGGGGACCACTAATCAGGAGGTTTTCAGAATTTAAGAGTTTAAGGAAGATTGGGATTCACAGAACAATTAAATTATCCATAGAAATCTTGAGCAAACAAGAAACTGAGGAGTTAGGAAGGCACAGGTGGATTCAGCCAATCAGAGAGAGTCTTATGGTTTTGAGAAAACATAAACTTAAGATAATAGTCCATCTAGCCCAAACTAGTTGGGGTCAGTGACCTGACTTGGTCAAATCATATTGTACTTGCTTAATAGGCTAATTGAATATTAAACACACCCCAGAGGAGGAGTGTTCTGCCATTTTTGAACATAGGATGCATGCTGAGGGATGGGAGTGTATTTTATACATATTAGGGGCAAACATGTAGTGGGCCTATCAGAAAGACTGTAACCTAGATAAAACAGACCACTCCATTCCATTTTCTGAAGGGAGGAGCTGCATCACATAAGCAAGTATAAAGATGCCCCCATTTCTGTACTCAGTGCTCCCTCTTCCCCAAGTTGTGGAGCCTGCTTCTGGCCAGAAACCATAAGACGATTCCTTAAGATTCTTCTTTAATAAATTTTCTTTGATATCTGGTTTTCAGTGTCAAGAGTGTTATTTTAAACATTTTTTTCTCTTGATCCCATTTTTCTTGTGCAGCATGATATTTGTAGAAATATTTATACGTATCTAAAAGAATATACATATATACACATATATTTAAGTATAATATATCATATATGTCATATGTATATTACATATATACATATATATAAAGGAATTGCACATGATTAACATTAGATCACTTGCCGATTGGAGGAAGGGAGGGAGGGTTTCGTAGAGGTGAATGTCGAAAAATATCCATATGTATATTTTGAAAATAAAAAGCTTTAATAAAAAATAAAAAGATATTGTTAAAAGAAAAAGTCAAAAAATTAAAAAGAATAATAATTTTTACTTCCTCTCGGGAATGGAAGTTTGGTAAAGTTCTTAATTGGAAAGGGAAATTCACCTCCCTCTTCACTCCTCACCCGCCTTCATCTAACAAGACAAAGGCTGCAAAGGGGTACTGGGTATCTGAGAGAAAACACAGCGCACGTGGAAGCAAGACACCTGAGGTCCTTGGGTGTGAGCTCGGGCAGGTTACTCCTTTCTCCAGCCTCGCGAGAGGCTCATTCATAAAACAGAACCCACAGACTGTGATTCTGCATAGAGAAATAAAGGGAAGCAGAAAGGTGAGTGAGGGAAACAGCAGGAAAGGAGGTTCTTTCTAGAAAGAGGAAGGAAATCTCCCGGGAAAGCAGTTTCACGGACTTCAGGATACCCCTTCTCTTTAACAAACCGCTAGATTTGTAAATGTCCCAGAAGACAGTAAGCCCGAGAATCCAGAAGTGAAGAACGGAAGCTTGGAGAGGTGGGGTAAAAACAGGAACAGATAAAGAAACTTTAGGCTAGGAACATTTTCCGTGTAAGAAAGAGGCTTCATGCGGTTCCCGCCCTCGCACCCTCACGCGCACACACGCACGCGCACACACACACACACACACACACACACACACACACACCCTTAGGGAAGTGTTTACGTCACTCAGGAGGAGGCCGAAGCCCCCGCCCCCTCCTCCCGGGGCGTAGGAACCTTTTCACAAACCGCCTTCGGGTTGATCTCCCATGGCTGCACCAAGGATTGCCGTCCGAGAGCTCCACAAACAGGAGTGGGGATCGCTGTCGCTTCTGTCACTGCAGCAACGGTTCTTACCCTGAAATCCAAGGCTCTCTCCCTCCGCCCAGAGGCACCCTGGATAGATTCCGTGGGCTCCTTAACCTTGGGATGGGAAATCATAACTTTACAAGCAAATAGATCTTTGAAATTCTGTGTGTTTTATTTGTTCCTTCCTAAAACACTGTTCCCAGAAGAGGAATTCCCCACCGTCAGGCTGCCCCAATGCCCAAAGATGGTTAAGCGCTTCCCCCCACACACACATTCCCTCCCATCGCTGCCTCTCCTAAGTTTTCCTATCTGTCAGGAGCGCACTTTGATACATTGTAATTATGTTGCAGTTACAGTCACATGTGTACATGTTAATACATTGTAATTATAATAGAGGATTCCATTACATTATCGTATAATTTTTCAACTGTTCCCCAGCTGATGGGCATCTCTTCTATTTCAAGTTCTTGGTGCTATTTAAAAAGAGGATTTGTTCAGAAAGGATATTTTCCTCTTTCTTTGAACCTTTAAAGTATAAGGAAGGGTGATGCTGATTCAAAGCGTAAGCTTAATCTAATATTTTTTTTTCCTAAATCAGACTTTCCAGTGATGTTCTAGAGTGGCTGCTACATCCAGCTACATCCGCGGTGCGTTCCTGTACCTACTCTGCAAACCTTCCAGCATTTCTCCTTTTCCTTTTCTTTCAACTTTGCCCGTTGTGCAGGTAGACAACGGAACCGTGGAATTGCTTTAATTTTTTCTAATGAATAATATCTAGGAGTGTTTTTCACAAAACTATTGATAAAATTAACTCATTCATATCCTTTGACAATTTATCACTGTATAAATTTCAATCTTAAAAATAAGAGCCATCAGAAAAATTTGATAGGACGATTTCCCCAGTGTCTTTCTTCTCTTCCTATTTTCAGCTGCAATAATTTCTTAACTGTGTGTAATAAAAATTGTCTACTTAACCTTCTGTGATTCTCTCTATTCCTTAAGTCAGGAACCCCTCCCCTTTCCATAGATCAGAAAGGTAATGTCTTCCTTCCTCAGTTCATTCTTTTTATTTATTCCATAGAGTCACCTGGAGCTTGTCCTATTATGTGGTATGAGGTGATGGTCCAGGCTTAATTTCTGCCAGACTGCTTCCCAGTGTTTGCTGAAAACTTAATCCTCATTCCAGTAGCTGCTGAACTTAGGTTTATGGAACACTCTGCTTGCTATTGTTCATTGTTTCTCTATGATGTGTACCTAATCTCTGCCTCTGATGGAACCAGTAAAAAAAATCACTTGAATCACTGCTTTAGTGAAAAGAACCAAGTTTATGAGTTATTCATCACAGAATCTTGTTGTTGATATGTACAATGTTCTCTTGGTTCTGTTCATTTTACTCAGCATCAGTTCATGTGAGTCTTTCCAAACTCTCCTGAAAACAGCCTGTTCATCATTTCTTATACAACAATAATATATTCATATACCATAACTTATTCAGCCATTCTCCAAGTGATGGGTATCCACCCAATTTCCAGTTACTTGCCCCCACAAAAGGGCTGCTACAAACATAATTTCATAATTTTCAAGAGGTTCTTGCATTATTTCCCTAGTTGTATTTTGTCTTTAGGGCTAAGATTCAATTCCATGTCAGAAAACTGCAGTGTTAAGTTCAAGGGCAACACTTAATTTTTGACCTGGATAAGCCCATATGGAAAGCACTAAAAGCTTGCAGGAACCTATTTTGAGTTGGCCCTGAGAACCTAGAATAAAAACAGCTAAGTTCCAGCAAGACCAGCTCTGACCTCTCCAAAAGTGTATAGAGCCCAACAAACAAGACATCAAATTAGTTCTCTCTTCCTCACCATTATGTTCATCCTTAAAAAATTAATTTATTGACTGGCATTCACAAGTATGCAGGATTCAGAACAATAACAGGAAAGCAACAAAGTATCTTGAAAGGGATAGCTCAGGGATATATCTTCTCCAAGGTTCCATTATCTCCCCATTTACAGTGGCTCCTACACAGGAAAAACTAGTGATACTCAGAGCAAGGAATGCCTTGGATCTGATACCTTCACCCAAAACCAAACCCAAACTCTATATAAAACACACATACACACATACACGCACACACTTTTTCCAGGGACTTCAAGGTATCACTGTATCAGGCGATGATAGAGACCTCTCTGAGCCATGAGCTCAGTGTGGGTCCCCTGCTCCACCACCTCCCCTTGTTCCAGCACCAGATTGTGGTCAGCAGCCTGTATTGTCTGCAGCTGATGTGCAGTCACCAGCACTGTCTGACCTCCTACAGCATCCTCTCTTAAAGCAGAGGGTGAGAAAAATGGCCGAGAAACAAATTCACAAATCTGTAGCCTGCCCTAGCACTGCTACTGCACCTAAGATAATAAAGGAAATGTGGCCCCACAGTGGGTAGGGCAGGATTGACTGGAAAGAAAAAAGGGAGGGAGCCATGGAGAGCCACCCTACCACCAGTATCTGTTCTGTCAAGCTGGATGTGAAGAACTGAGAAAACAGATGCCCACAATTCCCTACCCTCCTCTTTATTCTCAGGGTCCATGCTCTTTATTCTCTTTATTCTTAAGGTCCATACTCATCCCAAATCCAGCAGAGTCCTGGCCCAGGCAGGTTCTCTCCCATATCCCCTGCCCCACATTGCCCCTATCAGCTCTGCCCTGCCAAGTGTAGCTCAGGCTCTGCCCCCATGTGCCTTCTCCCCAGCCCCTCGACTTTACCTCCTGCTCACACTCCATGTCCAGGGCACTAGTGGCCAGGATGAGGACACTGGGATCCTACACCAGGGCCCGAGCAATGGCCAGACCTGGCTTCCCTTTCCCCCACAGCTATAGAGACAGAGAATATAGCTTTCCTCAGAGACAGAGGATCCTGTGACTATTTTGTGCAAGGGAAAGACTCTTTTGTCCCAGTCTTTCCTCTGCCATTTCCCCTTAGATCAGATTAAGAGAATCCTGGGGATATGTGAACAATGGTGCCATCCAGGGAGAGGTGACATATCACATGGTCTCCTGGGCAAAAAGCCTGGGGAGTACACCCCAATACTTTCATATAAATAAAAGGTGGAAGGAAGAAGGAAACATGGGGAATACTAGCTTTAGAGTTAGTATATTCAGTGGTCCCTGATGACCTCATCACAGATTGGTCACATTCCCTTTCATTTACAAACTCATTGTCCCTATCATGTACATCAGTGGGGTTCCTGTGTCCAGTCCATGTTCCATACTGGCAATGAATCCATCAGCATGGGCTCCGAAGGCAGCAGCCCTTACCTTATCATCCCCACAGTTGTCCGGCCCATAGGCAATGTTGTCCCTCACAGACCCTGAGAACAGCACAAGCTCCTGACAGACCACAGACACCTGTGTGGGAAGGGAACACCAGGTGAGCCAACCCAGGGCAGGGACCCAAAGAACTCTCCCCACAGGTCTTCAGGAGAAGAAATCTTTCTCTCTTTCCCAGCCCTGCCCACCTACTTCTCCTAGTGTTTTCTCCCTCAGCTTCATCTCCCTTTCCTCCTTATCCCTGTTCCCTGTGAGTGCAGATACTAGCATTATATTGGAACAAGGGTTCTCCATCCAGCAGCCTGTGAACTGATACAAGTTCTGTAGCAATGCAGCCATTGTGCTCTTCCAGCTCCATTGGGCCCTACCAGGACCTTCCCAGGGTATAATGTAAATTACACTTCCCCTGAATGGGAAGGGGAAAGAGACGATAATCAGAATAATGGAGGAAGATCTCCTTCCTCATCATTCAGCAATCACCACCTGGTAATTCAGGAAATCCGCACTGAGAGCAGATACGCTGCCCACTCCCAGGCCCAGCGCCATTCTAGCTGGCACTTGTGCTCCAAGGCTTCCTCATAGCGCTGAACCTCATCTCCCTCTGATCCAAAACTCCTCACAGTTTTTAGGTTTCTCCGCCTCCTGCACAACCTGTCCAGCTTCTGCCTTCACATCCTGGATCTGCTGCAGCACATCCTGAGTAGGAAGAATCAGCAAAGGCAAGTGTGGCAAAGGTATAAGAGGGTCCACACACCCCAATATCCAAGCTCCCATATTAGAACCATCCTTACCACCTCAAACCCATCTCTTTCCTTCCCCATCCTTTCTCCCAAGGCTCCTGCTGTGGCCCAAACCACCAGCACCTTCCCCTTCCATAATCCTGTCCACATATACCTGACGTCAGGCATTGTAGACCTTCATAGCAGTTATTGAGAAGGGCACCTCAATCACATTGGCATTTAAGGGCAGCTAGAGGCTCATTAAGTTGGTGTCCGAAGATAGGCCAGAGTTTAATTCCCCTGGGGAGAAAGAGTAAGATTGTGCTCCAGAAAAGACAGACCCAGAAACCACCACTGGGGCAGCACATCCTCAGGGTCCTCCAAACTCAGAGAACTGCCTCCTCCCCTCCACTTCAGGGAGAGATTAGTGGGACCACAGTCTCCCTGACAGGATCCAGTTCAAGGTATCTTCAGCTATGGGATGGGGTAAGGCATAAAAGGGACCCTGAGGGTAAAGATGCCCCAGAGGGACCAGAGATCCAGGCTCTGAACCCACCTGTCTTGGTCTCCTGGAAGAAGCTGAGGTCCTGGTGTAGCAGAGAGGAAAAGAGGAGGCACCGAATACACAGGTTGATTCTGGAGTGGAGGAGGGTGAAGAGGCTTCCTCGGCAGCCAGAAGAGAATGATCTGAGGGGATAAAGAAAGACAAAAGCAGGGAGAGGAATACAGGTGGGAAAGAGTTACCATGTGCACTCGTGAAAAGAATGAGTGAGAAAGAGAGGGGAAAGTCCATGGCGAAGGAAGGATACAGGTGAGGGAGGAGAGACATAAAGAGCACACAGGAGAGGGAAATAGAGGGAAAATTATGCCAGAAGGAAGAAGTCACAGAACAGATGGATGGAGTGAGTGGGGAGACATGATAGGAGAAACCCAAGTGGAAGAGCAAGGGCAGGAGAAAGTCAATTCCACAGACACACTGAAGACCTGTGCTGGTTTAGCTCTCTGCCACAGGCTGTTGGGGCTAAAGGAGAAGTGAAAGGCTTGGAGTGATGAGATAGGGAATCCAGACTCTGCCTCCTCCACCCACCCAACTTATCTAAATATCTTGCCTAGATTCTCACTCTGCCTGTCTTCCCGGTGCTTTCTGAGGTCTAGAGTTGGTTGATTCACTGCCACCATGTTCCTAAGGATTCCTCCCTATCCATACAGGGAAAACAAGTTCCTCTTCCTATTCAGGAAGACATGAAAGATTTTCCTAGGATGTAATGATAAAAACTAGTATTTATGTAGCATTTAACTCAGGAACTGTCTTAAGTATTTTTAACAGATATCATGTCATTTGATCCTCAAAACAATTCTGGGAGGAAGATGCTGTTATTATCACCATTTGCAGTTGAGGAAACTGAGACAATCAGAGCTTAAGCACCTTGGCCAAGGTCACATAGTTGGTAAATATATGAAGCTGGATCTGAACTCAAGTCTTTCTGACTACAGGCTCACTGTATCACCTAAGTGTCTCTCAGTCTTTCCTGAGATATTTAAACAACAACAATAAAACAAACCCTAATTTTAAAAAATTAAAGAGCACAACAGGATGGAGCTTCCATGAACTAACCTCAGTTCAAGTCCCACCAAAATTAGCCTGGTTGATAGAGCTAAGAGGACTTGCAACTCCAAGGGCTATTCTTTCACTGCAATCCTATTTGAGAAATTGAAATCTGTCCCAGAGTTCACTTGTGCAAAGTGTAGACTTTCCCCTCTTATAAGCAGGAACAGTCAAATGACATCATTAGACTATTCTCTGGGCAATGGCTCAGCCTTACACACTAACACCTACATAATATCATAAAAATTCCCCAGAAATGATATCCAAGCTCAACAGGGACTCTCTTTTCTCTCTTCTGAAAGGGTCATGTTACCACCAGAGAGAATGGTGAACTCTCCTAACTTCAAGGACTTATTTTATTTATGAACTTGCCAAACACAAACCATATACAAGATACAAGAATTCATGGAATAAATAAGAAGTGATAAAGGATTTAAGAGGCTGGTCAAGCTAGTCAGGAAAAAAATTTGTCTTGAAATGACTGGATTTTGTATAGGCTGATATGTTGGGAGGACATCTAAAGCAAGGAGAACACCATAGCATGAACAATTAAACTAAAAGCCTTAGGAAAAGCATTATCTCTCAACCACCCCACCATAGAGCACCAGCCCTAAAGTCCGGAGGACTTGAGCTTAAATCCAGTCTCAGACACTTAACACTTCCTAGCTGTGTGACCCTGGGCAAGTCACTTAACACCAACTGCCTCAGGGAAAAAAAAAAAAGAAGCATGACCTATCAGTACAAAAATATTTAGAAAATCTCTTCTTGGAAATCAAGGGGAAGCCCATCAGTTGGGGAAATGACTGAACAAATTGTGGCATATGATTGTTATGGTATGATTGTGGTACAATTGTGCTATAAGAAATGATGAGCAGAATGGTTTCAGAAAAACCTGAGAAATGAACCATGCAAAATGAATAGACCAGAACCAGAAGTGCATTGTACATATTAACAACAATATTGTAAGAACAAATCATCTGTGAAAGACTTGGCTACTTTGATCAAGGCAGTAATCTAAGAAAATTGCAAAGACTCATAATGAGAGATGCTGTCCACCTCCAGAGAGAAAACTGATGAACTCTGAAAACAGATTAAACCACTTTTTTTTTAAACTTTCCATATTTTTGTTTTCCTTTCCCACAACCTCATGCTGAAGTTCTCAGTTCTTTAAGAAATCTCATTTTGGCAAAGTTCTTTGCAAACCCTTCCTTCCCTAACCCCTTCCTGGTTTCTTCCTCAGTTTCTTCCACCCTTTTCTTTTCTGTAATCTTCCAGTGCTCAGCAAATAGTTTTATTCTTTTATTCTGCTTCTAGTTGATTAGCCAGCCATCACTTGGGCATGATTCTTTCATCTCTTTACCAATTAAAGGCATATATAAAAATGGGATTTCTAAAAAATCCCATTTATGGGATCCCATTTATGGCTGTTAGGCCATCTTAACTGGCATAATACTTTGTTGTTTTTCCTCAGACACTTTCTTACTAGGCCTATTACTAAGTGATATGGGAATATGGTATCATGGCCACACATATGTAACTGAATAAAAGGAATTCTAAGAAACATGGGAAGATTTTTTAAAAATATATAAACTGATATAAGATGAAATAAAGAAAATCAAGAGAACAATATATGCAATGACTACCACAGTCTATGTGACAAGGTCATTGAAATGAAAGTTTGTACATCTACAAAAGCCAAAAAAGTCCCAGAGACCAGGTCATATGCCATACCTCTGCTCTTGAGGCAGAGAAGGCAGGAGAGTATTAGGAAAAAGAAATGTTCACACAATCTGGTTCTAAATAAATTCTTCTGAGTGAACAAAATATTAAATGATAAGTTCCCATGTTGTTGAACCCTTTATCAAATGTAGGAGCAATCTCCCCCATTAGTCATAGTTTTAAGACAATACGTTATTTCACCTGTATCATTGGGAAAAGAATTTCTGAAAGATGGAAAATGTATTCCTTATCAAAATGGGAATTCCCAGAGGAAGGGGTGAGGGGTACAGCTAAAGGAGTAGCTTTGTTACATCCAAGTCTATGGGGAGAAATGTTTTCCCTAACCTTCAGAAGGGCAGATTCTGCATCTAGGAGCAGCTGACCAACAGGTATCCCAAAGAATTGGGGTTATAAGAAGTTCCCTTAGTTTCATAGGATTTAGGAATTGTTCTCATATGGTCCAACCCCTTTCATTTTATTGATGAAGAAACTAAGACCCAGAAATATGACACAGTTGTCTCAAGCTCACATAGACAGTAACTGGCAGACTGCTAAGGGATATGAATATGATTTCCCAACCTCTTCCCACCCCCAGTCACTAACCTTCCAAGGGAGAAGAGGCACGTGAAGATCATGGCAGTGGCAAAAGCATCGGGTCAAAGTCTTGGCCCAGGGTGTTAATCGCATGCCCAGTATAGAGTGCTAGAGATGCAGTAGGGGTGGACTTTGAAAGACACTGATTATCCAGAGAGGATGGAGATAGAAATATGACTATGATTTGTGACCTTGGGTAAGTCAACAACTGAGATGCCCTCAACAAAAATACAGAAGATTAGAGTTCAGTGGGTTGAGTTGGGAGGATTAGTTGTATTTTCGACATGTTGAGTTTGAGATGCCTATTGGATATCCAGGTGGGATTGTCCAAAAGGCATTTCTTTAACAGGTTTTGGAGTTCAGAAGAGAGAGGAGGGCTGAATCTGAAGATTTGGAAAGTCATCTGCATAGAGATTAGATTAGAGTTAAACACGTGTGAGTTGATGAGATCATCTCTGCAGTTAAACTATCTTGGGATGCCTTAACTAAAGCAGTTTAGGGAAATGAGTGTAAACTGTGAGTGTTGTTTTTTTTGTTTTTGTTTTTGTTTTGTTTCTCTTCCCAGATTATTTTTACCTTGTGAATACAATCCTTCCTTTGCAACAAAATTCGGTTCTGCACATATATATTGTACTTAAGATATACTATAAGATATTTAATATGTATGGGAATGCCCACCATCCAGGGGAGGGGGTGGAAGAAAGGAGGGGAAAAACTCAGAACAGAAGGGAGTACAAGGGATAATGTTGTAAAAGAAAAAAATTACCTATGCATATGTACTGCTAAAGAAAATGTTATAATTATAAAAATTAATTTTAAAAAATGCTTAATAAAATAATAATAATAATAATAATAAAATAGAGAAAGGTAGTAGGAGAAAGAATTGATGTGATTTGCCATGTAAATCATAGGCATTTCTATATGTTACCAACAAAGTTCAGCAGCAAGAGATAGAAAAAGAAATTCCATTTAAAATAACTGTAGATATATATAATATATAATATATATAATATATAATAATGTAGATAATATAAAATATTTGGGAGTCTGCCTGCCAACATAAAGTATATAAACACAACTACAAAACACTTTCCACACAAATAAAGTAAGATCTAAACAATTGGGAGAATATCAAGTGTACATGGGTAGGCCAAGCTAATATAATAAAAATGACAATTCTAACTAAAAAAAAAAAAAATTAAAGCAGTTTAATTGAATAGTAGTGAGAAAAGACAAATTAAAAGAGGTTGAGGATTGAATAAGAGATTAGGAAATAGGGAATTTTCTAGTTTTGCTTTGTAACCTTTGGCTCATGGGGTCATTTATATGATAATTTCTCCTCACTGCAGGAGATGATTACTTTTTAAAAATTATACCTCTTTATTTTTCAAATTTTATGAAGACATAGTTTTCAATATTCAGTTTTGTAAAACCTTGTATTCCAACTTTTTCTCCCTTTCTCTCCCTTTCCCCACCTCCTGCACCAAGACAGCAAGCAATGCAGTATAGGTTAAACATGTGCAGTTCTTCTAAACATATTTCCATATTTGTCATTCTGCACAAGAAAAACCAGATCAAAAGGGGGGAAAGACACAAGAAAGAAAAATAAAATAATAACCAAAAAAAAAAAAAAAAAGGTGAAAGTACTATGCTTTTTAGTTCACTCTCTAGATGAGGATGGTTCTTTCCATCACAAGTTTATTGGAATTGTCAGGAATCATCTTATTGTTTTAAAAAAAAAAAAAAAAGCCATATCCATCACTGTTGATTATTGCATAATCTTGTTGGCACTGTGTATAGTGTTCTCTTAGTTCTACTCAATTCATTCAACATCAGTTCATGTGAGTCTTTTCCAGACTTTTCTAAAATCAGCCTGCTCATCATTTCTTATAGAACAGAAACTTTCCATTACATTCATGTACCATAACTTATACAGCCATTCCCCAGCTGATGGACATGTACTCAATTTCTAATTTCTTTCCTCTATCTACTATTATAACCATTTTTGCACATGTGGATAATTTCCCCTTTTTATGAGCTCTATGGGATACAGGAGAGACACAGCTGAATGTGTACAGTTTTGTAGTTCTTTGGGCAGAGTTCCAAATTGCTCTCCAGAATTGTTGGATCAGTTCACAACTTTACCAACAATATGGCAGAGTCTCAGTTTTCCCACATCCCCACCAACATAAATCATTATCTTTTTCTATCCTCTTAGCCAAGGAGATTATTACTCAATGTCCCATGTCTGTATAAGGAGTACTTGGCCATTTCTGAGGTTCATTTTAAGTCAGATATCCCATCACTTCTGTGAGTAGGAAGGCTTTTAGTGTACAATGTTGTAAAGAATGGGGCTCTCTAGATGTGGAGATGGTCTTCTTGTCTCTGTATCCTCTAGTCTGCCTGGGAGTTGCCAGTTGCTGTGTGATGTAACAAACTTGTATAAGCCCCTGAGTGTGAAGCAAAAAAGTCTGTGATTGGCAGCAGAAGCTCTCTAGTACCAGGAAAAGCTAAATAGCTTCCCAGAATCTTGCTACCCCCAGGCTCGTTAGTCACTCCCAGCATTAACCAAAGTTCAGCAGGCCACAGTGTCTCTGGATAAAATGTCTATCCCACTCCTTTTCTTATCCCTTCCCCTGTAAGTGATTCAATCATTCAGATGGCATTGAAATACATTCTGAAAGTATGATACACCCAAATCATTTTGATTGACTCTCACCTCCATCCCCAAATTCTAATTTTTTAAAGATCTCTTTTCTTTTAAGGAAGAAGTTCTCAGGAGATAGAACCAAGATGTAAGAGTAAAGGCAGGAATTTTCCTGAGCTCTCCCCCACCCCCAAAACAAACCTTTAAAGAATGACTCTTAAAAACTTTTAGAAGGTCAGAACCCTGAAAAAGAGAGAGTGAAACAATTTTGGACAACTTGGAAGGAGAGGGTTGTCTCCCTTGGGTAAGAGTGGAACACATTCCTGCTCAGGTTGTGTCAGGCCCATCGTACCAGGAGCAAACCTTAGGAACCACTGATTCATCATGCAACAGGTGCTTCTAGAGTTCTTAGTCCACAGACAGCAATGGGGTTGGACAACTGGTGAGAAGGTAATTATGAGGGTTACTGTTGTTTTGTCCAAACTGAAATCTCGGTCTCAGTCCTGGAGGGCAGGACCAAGGAGAGGAGGAACATTAGCACACCAGGGTTTGCAGCCACAATGGAATGGAACCCTCCTCATAGTTCTGGGAAGAAAAGAGTGCTTGTGGTCACCCAGAGACCAGAGCAGAGGCTAGCAGAGTTGTAAACACCCCTCTCCTTAATTCATATCATCTTGGAAAAACTGAAATCTTACAGGTCCCTAGAAGTATCTCTGAAAACAGCTATTCTGAACATTCCACCCTTTACTCAAGAAGCAGAGCCCCACTCTAACAAAAAAGTCACATAATAGACTAGGAAAATTAGCAAATAACAGGAAAAGTTTCTGGTCATAAAAATTTACTGTGGTGAAAAGGAAGATCAAAATACCCATCCAGAACAAATCAAAGGGAAAGTTCTGATATCCTATGAAAACCTCCAAGAAAAATATGAATTGGTCTCAGGCCATAGAAAAACTCAAAAAATAATTTCAAAAATCAAGTAAGAGAGGTAAATAAAAATTGGGAAGAGAAATGAGAGTGCTCCAAAATAAATCATGAAAAACAAGCCAACAGTTTGGCAAATAGTAGGACAACAACTACATTCAAACAAGGTAGCTACAGGATAAACCGAATATAAGCAGAAAGAAGACACTAGAACTGGGTATCTGTATTAGGTAGCCTTTTATCTGAGACTTGAAAAAAGCCAAGAGGGAAAAATGAAAAAGGGGAGCATTCCAAACATGGGAGAGGGTCAAGAGATAAGGAGTGCATGGCTCCAGGAGAAGCAAAAAGGCCCAGAATATAAACAGCTTTCTCAAAGAGTTTAGCTATTCCTTGGAGTTGGGGATAATAGATAATGGAGCTTGATGAATGAAGCAAAATTTTTTTGAAATGAGAAGAAACATGTATTTTTTTTTTAGTATTTTTTGTTTTCTTTAAATATATTTATTTAATTTTTCACCATTACATTCAAAACAATTTTTACATTTATTTTTAAGTTCTACATTCTCTCCCTTATCCCCACTCACAACTAAGAAACCACAAGTGAAATTATGCAAAATATTTTCATAAAAGTCAAGTTGTGAAAGAAAATATAGATCTCCCACCCTAATGAAAATAAAAACCTTCAGGAGAAATTATGTTCAAGAGAGACAGAGAGAGAAAGAGAATGAGAGAGAGAGAGAGAGAGAGACAGACAGACAGAGAATATTTCAATATGTATTGAGATCAAATCAGTTCCTTCTCTGGATATGGATAGGATTTTTCATCAGAAATCCTTCAGAGTAGTTGTGGATTATTGTAGTACAGAGAATAACAAAGTCATTTGTAGCTGGTCATCACAAAGCATTGCTATTACTTTGTATATCTTATATTTCACTTTGTTCCAGGTTTTTTTTTGTTTGTTTGTTTTGTTTTGTTTTTTTCCTGAGAGCATCCTCAGCATCCTCCTTATCATTTTCCAGAAATCAATAATATTCCATCACAAATACATACCAGTTTATTGAGCCATTCCCCAATTGATGGGCATCACCAAAATTCCTGATTTGTTTTTTTGTGTTGAGAAAAAAGCTGCTATGAATATTTTGGTACATATAGGTCATTTTCTTTTTTTTTTCCCCCATTTTTTCCCTAATCTCTTTTGATAGTCATGCCTACTAGTGAGATTGTTAAGATATGCATGAATTTGAAGCCCTTTGGCCACATATCTTTTGATCATTTATTACTTGGGGGCATGGCTTTTCTTTTTACATATATAAATTTGGCTCAGATGAGAATATTTTTGTTTGAGAAATGAGGCTTTACCAGAGAAACTTGCTTTGAAAACTTTTTACAATTACTATTGCTAATTGTATTTCTCCTCCATTTATTCTCTCTTTCCTTTCGCCCTGTGCCTCCTCACTTTTGCTAGTAGTTTTGCTACTGATCAATCTCTCCTTCAATATGCCCTATCTTCTGTCACCCTCTCCCCCTTTACATATCTCATTCCCCTCCTATTTTCCTGCTGGGTAAGATAGATTTCTATTTTCCTATTGAATATGTATGTTATTTCCTATTCCAGCCAATTCTGATGAGAGTAGGATTCACTCATTCACTCTCTCCTCCCTCTCTTTTCCTCTATTGTAAAAACTTTTTCCTGGTTCTTTTTTTTATGACATATAATTTGCACCATTCCCAGTACATTCCTCTCTCACCCTTTAATTTTGTCATTTAAAAACAAAAGATATTATCTTTTCATATTCAATTCACAGCCACACCCTCTGTCCATATATACTCCTAACCATCATAATAATGAGAACGTTCCAGTGAGTTACAAGTATCATCCTCCCATGAAGAAATGTAAACAGATAAACCTTATTAAATCTCTTATCACTTTTTAAATTATCTCCTTATGCTTCTCCAGAGTCCTGTATTTGAAAATCAGATTTTACATTCAGCTTTTGTCTTTTCATCACAAATGTTTGAAAATTCTCTGTTTCATTGAATAGTCACTTTTTCTTCTGAAGGATTATACTCAGTTTTTCTGGGTCAGTGATTCTTGGTTGCAATCCTAACTCCATTGCTCTGTGGAATATCATATTCCAAGGCCTCTGCTCTTTAATGCAAAAGCTGCTAAATCTAGTGCTATCCTGTTGTCTCCGCTATGCTTAAATTGTTTCTTTCTGGATGATTGTGATATTTTATCCTTGACCTGGGAGTTCTGAAATTAAGCTATACTATTCTGGAGAGTTTTCATTGTAGCATCTCTTTCAGGAGATGATCAGTGGATTCTTTTAATTTCTATTTTACCCTCAGCTTCTAGAACATCAGGACAGTTTTCCATGATAATTTCTTGAAAGATAATGTCTAGGTTTTTTTTTAATCATGACTTTCAGATAGACCTAAAATTTTAAAGGATGTCTTCTCAATCCATTTTCCAGGTCAGTTGGTTTTTTTCAATGGGATATTTCACTTTTTTTTTCTCTTTTTTTTCATTTTTTTGGTTTTACTTTATTGTATCTTGGTTTCTCACACTCATTAGTTTCCATTTGCTGAATTCTGTTTTTTTTAAGGAATAATTTTTTCCCAGTGAGCTTTTGTATCTCCTTTCCCAACTGGTCAATTTTGCTTTTTAATGCATTCTTCTTTTTTACCTTTTTGTATTTCCTTTTGCATTTCTCTCGATTCTTTCCCTAAATTTTCCCTTATTTCCCTAACTTGATTTTCAAATTCCCTTTTGAGTGCTTCCATGATCTGAAAGCAATTCTTTTTTTTTTTTTTTCTTGAAGGTTTTGGATAGGCTTTGACTCTATCATCTATATATCATCTATGTATCTACCCCGAACATGGGTTTTGATTTTCCTTGTCACCAGAATAATTTTCAATGGTTAGAGGCTTTTTTTGTTTTGTTTTCTGCTCATTTCCTTAGCCTATTACACTGCTTTTAATTTTTTAATAAAGTAGGGCTCTATATCTTCTTTTTAAAAAAAATATTTTATTAAAGCTTTTTATTTACAAGATATATGCATGTGTAATTTTCCAAAATTTCCCCTCTTTCCCTCCACCCCCTACCCTAGATGGCAAATAGTCCTATACATATTAAATATGTTAAAATATATGTCAATATCAACATATGTATACAGAGTTATAGTTATTTTGCTGCACAAGAAAAGTTGAATCAAGAAGGAAAAAGCTGAGAAAGAAAACAAAATGCAAGTAAACAATAACAAAAAGATTGAGAATGTTATGTTGTGATCCATACTCAGTTCTCACAGTCCTCTCTTTGGATGCAGATGGTTCTCTTCATCACTGAACAATTGGAACTGGTTCGAATCATGTCATTGTTGAAGAGAGCCACATCTCTCAGAATTGATCATCATATAGTCTTCTTGTTGTCGTGTATAATGATCTCTTGGTTTTGCTCATTTCACTTGGCATCAGTTCACGTAAGTCTCTCCAGACCTTTCTGAAATCATCCTGCTGGTCATTTCTTACGGAACAATAATATTCCATAACATTCATATACCATAATTTATTCAGCCATTTTCCAATTGATGGGCATCCACTCAATTTCCAGTTTCTTGCCACTACAAAGAGGGATGCCACAAACATTTTTGCACATGTGTCCCTATCCTTCCTTTAAGATCTCTTTGGAATATAAACACAGTAGAAACACTGTTGGTTCTATAATTTTCTTTCTCTGTTTTGGCCTTTCCTATTTACAGGAAGAGTACGTAGCCTGGATTCTATCTGAAGCCCTGGAATAAGTCAGAATACAGTATATCAACAAGTGTACCTGATTAGTGTAAATCAGGCAAACATCTATACCTTCACAATGTACAATATATTGTCTCTCTCCCAGACTATTTTGTGTATTTATCCCAAGTCCCACCTGCAATCACAGACACAGCAGAAAAAAATAAAAGAATTCTTAAGTTTTAAAGCTTTAATTTGTTTTCTCCTTCAAATGGCCAGAATATCTACACATTGTCATTATATTCCCCCAAATTCCCACCAAAACATAAAGGTCAACTGAGATTTATGGAGAAAAGTTGAAGATTCAAGAAAAATCATTCACAGTGCAAATTTTTACAGAAGAAAAAATATCAGAGTTTAGTGAAACATCAAATATTAAGGAGATCCAAGGTAATCCTGATAGACTTTGGACAGAAAATTCTATCTGCATCCAAAAAAAAGAACTATGGAAATTCAATGTAAATCAACACATACTATTCACTTTTTTTTTTTCTCTTCCATGGTTTTTTCCTTTGTTCTGATTTTTCTCTCCCAACATGATTCATAAAGCAATGTGTATTAAAATAGATGAATTAATTTTTAAAAATATGTTAAGGAAAGATCATTTTCAAAGTCCTTTGACTTTTAATGCTAGTTTTGCTGTCTAAAATGTGAAACTGGTAGAAAGAAGGAATTAAGGTATGGGAGGCCTTAGATAATAGATTGAGGGCATTAGAAATGCTTCTCTGAATTTGTTCTGTAGAGTACAGTGATGATCATAGTGGCCAATCTGAGAAGGAAAGGCAAAGGTCAACAGGAACAAGACAAGAATCAGGATGTGAATATCCTTGTTTTCTTTTTCAGGCCCACACATGGTAATTCTCCTCAAGCTGAAGAAAGAAAGGCAGATTAAAGAGCATCCTCAAATTCACCTCAAGCCTCTCTTCACTCTCACCACCCATTTGTCCCCTTTACACTAGCCCCAGAGTCTCACCTTTGGCTGACAGAGAGACATCTGACCCCTGTGCACTACCATTTCCTGGGGACTAAAGAGGGAAACAACCTATATTCCAGAATCAGGGGATGTGAAGGCAAAGGGACCCCTAGGTTGGGATAAATCTCTTCTCTAACATTTCCCAAGTTCCAAAGATATGGGCTGGGCCCTTCTTCCTCCCTTCCACTACAACCTTTTACTAACCTGCAGCCTGAATATAGTCCCCTCTTTTTACACCTGGAAAAGAAAAACAAATTCCATAGTCCAAGAGAGAGGACCATACTAAGACCCCAGAAGCTTATTGAGCTGTCTTGCAGACACAATAAATTACAACTGACACGATCCCACTATCTCCTGCTCCAGTTCAATATCTAGATCTCAGAGGAAAAGGGAAAAGAGGCACCAGGGAAGGGCACTTTCCAACCCCAGTCCTGCATCACAGGTTTCTATCCTGGTCTGGCCCAGTGACAGAACTCCCAGTCTGTTTAGCAGAAATCCCTGTGTTCATTTCTATCTGAGTCTGAAGCAGGCTCTCCACTCAGACAGCCTGTTGTACCACTACAAGGCGTCCTCCAGAAAGTGTCTTCCACTTACAGATTTATTCATCTAGAACTTGGGGCCAGGCTGACAGCTTCTTAGCTGGCAAGTAGAGAACCTGGGGAGATAGACAAGATGAGAGCTCAGGGGAAGCTGGGATCTCCATAGTGCCTGTGTCCTTTCCAGTCCTGCCCACCTGAAGTCTTCTTCCTCCAGACCACACCTCCAGCAATGACAGCAGTGAGGAGGAGGAGGGCAGCAGCAAGGACCCCCACAATGATCCAGGGGGAGGAGGACTCTGGCTCTGAAATGCAAAAGGGAACTGAAAGGCTGGGATCCTCTCTGGCCTCAGATTCACTGACCCTTCCCTAACTCCCCCTGCAGCTCCCCCTCCCTCTGCTCCCTCTGGGAGGTGGGAATGGCCACCCCCCAACCCCCCTCACGATCCTTACCCCATTTCAGGGTGAGGGGCTCAGGCAGGCCCTCGTGCTGAACTCGGCAGGTATATTTCCCTTCCTGGCCCGAGATCACCCCCACAGCCGCCCACTTCTGGAAGGTGCCATCTCCAGCAGGCCTGGTCTCAATGAACTCTGTGTCCTGGTGCTGTTCCTCCCCATCCCTCAGCCAGGTCAGAGAGATCTCCGAGGGGTAAAAGTCCTGGGCCCGGCACTGCAGGGTCACCTCCCCATTGGAGGCGCTGTGACGGGTCACTCGGGCAGAAGGGGGATCTGGGGGCAAAGGTCAGAGGCATTTCCAGGTTTGCCCTTTACCCCTTGCCCTTTAGGGCCATAAGATGAGACAGGGAAAAGGGGCACATCCCACAATCCGGGCCTTGAGGTCCTTGGGGTGCCTGGGAAAGGGGAACTCTGGAATAAGGCTGCAGGGGAGGTGAAAGGGGGAGGCCGGGGATGCCTTGAATGCTGAGCACACTCCGGCTGACTGGGAGGTACCTGCCCTCTGCAGAGTCTCCTTCCCCATCTCCAGGTACTTCTTCAGCCACAGCACGCACGTTTTCTCCAAGTAGACTTTAGCTCTCTCCGCAATGCTCCTCTTAGTCTCCCATTTGAGCTTCGTGTTCACTGCCTCCTTAGCCACCACCCTCCATGTGAGGGTCTCCGTGTCCAGGGCGATGTAGTCCTGCCCGTCGTAGGCGAACTGCTCAAACCCACGCTTGAAGGAGAGGTCCGGGGAGACCTCGCAGCCGTACATGCGCTGTACCGTGTGGACCCCTGCCCCGCCCAAGCAACAGGATCTTCAGCCTCTGCCCAAGAGGGCTGACCCTGGGACCCGCCCACCCGGGAGGGCTCCCGAAGTCATTCTGCTACCTGGGGGGGTATCCACCCTTCAGTGGGCCCGCAGGTGATCATGGGATGGGTCCGGACCCGGCCTCCTCCCCATTCTGGTCCCTGGACGTGATTAGTGACCCCCGGCCCGCGTCACTCACCGCCCTCCCTCTGGTTGTAGTAGCCGCGCAAGTTCTGCAGGTTCACTCGGTAATTCTGTATTGCCGCCTTCATGTTCTGCGTCTGCTGCTCCCAGTAGTCCGGGTCCTCATTCTGCACCTTCTCTATCCACGCCGCCCGCGGCTCCACCCTCTGACTCGCGCTGTCGCTGTCGAAGCGCACGAACTGCTGATCGTCCACGTAGCCCACGGAGAAGAACCGCGGCTCCCCGAGCCCGGGCCGGGACACGGCGGTGTAGAAATACTTCAGGGAGTGAGAGCCTGAGACGTGGGGACGCGGGCCGGGCTCAGGGCGGTGACCGCGGGGGCCCGACCCCGGCTGCCAGATATCAGCGGTCAGGCCCTGGTGTGACCCTGGAGTGTGAACAACAAATCTTGGCATAGCTCCTTACCCCCGAAATCCCAGCCCCTCTGCCCCAGACACTGCTGGTGCGCCCCGCCAACCGTAGTAATTTTCACTTTAGCACTTTAAGATCATCACAACCCTTTTACTGACAATAATACAGCAGGTCCTAATGGCCCTCGCACTGTGCGTTGCCCACCCCCCACCCCCCCGCCCACGAAAGTTCTCTTCTCTGGTCCGGGTTTCGGGTCTCTCACACTTCTGCCCCTCGGATCCCCACCCTGTGTCCTCGCCTAGACCTCCCCCTCCCCCCAAGATCATTTGTGAAGTTCTTTTAAAAAGTTGAGGGGGAGTTAGTTGGTGCACCAGCCCTGAAGTTAGAGGAGGATGTGAGTTCAAATCCGAACTCAGACACTTAACACCTCTTAGCTGTGTGACCTGAGCAAGTCACTTAACCCCAACTGCCTCAGAAAAAACAAATGAATAAATCATCATAATAATAAAAATCTGGTTCTCCGTCCTCACCCTTCCATGCCGGGGCTCCCAGGCAGCTCTGCTCCTTAACACGCCCAGGACTTTCTCACTCTTTCTTCTGGTACCTCTTTCTTATGTGCTCACACCCACCTACCAATAACAACCCCCACCCTACTGAGACCCTAACACCAGGCCGCCCCACCAGCCAGCCAAACCCCAGCTAAGGGACCGCCCCTGGTCACACACTCTCTTCTTCGTTGCTTCTTCCTTGCAACAGCACGTTGACTTCAGCTTTCTCCTGGGAAACCCACTCGGGAGGGACTTGGAGATGCTTTCTGTGGCAAACTCCCATCCTGCCCCCAGTCTCCCAGGGACACTGTGTCCGGTCTCCCGGCGGCCGGGGAGTGCTGTTCTCCACTTACCCGCCCGGGTCTCCGTCAGGGCCAGGGCCCCCAGCAGAAAGAGAGCGTGCGCCTGAGAGCTCATGATGGACAGGCAGTCGGCAAGATCCCTGACAGCAGTTTACCATCGGGTTATAGAGGGACGTTCTGCCACCCAATAGGAAAAGGAAGCCACAAAATGTCATCAGGGAATGAGCAGAGTAAACATGTTAGGAGACCAAAACTGAAACTGACCCTGAGGAAATCCCCAGCTTTACAGCTCTCAGCTCTGTCTGTGTTATTCCCGGAGCTCTCTCCTTCC
Source organism: Sminthopsis crassicaudata (assembly GCF_048593235.1). Taxonomy (NCBI): domain Eukaryota; kingdom Metazoa; phylum Chordata; class Mammalia; order Dasyuromorphia; family Dasyuridae; genus Sminthopsis; species Sminthopsis crassicaudata. Next base: position 285,217,092 of record NC_133620.1, read on the forward strand.
CTCGCGTACTCGTTTCAGGGACTCACAGCTCTTGTGCTCTCAGCCTGAACAGAGAAAAATCAGGTCCCAGCCGCAGCCCTTCCCCGCTCGCCTTCCAGCCTCCAGCACTCCTCAGACTGTCCCTTCCCTTCCCTGGGGAGTTAGGAAGATTCCCCCCCCCAAAGGAAAAAAAAAAAAAAAACCTGAGGGAATCTGAACGTTGAAAGAAAGAATGGGGAGAGATGAGGGGAAGAATACAATTTCAGCACGAGGTAAATTCTGAACTGCCTCATATATGAGGGGGTGAATTCCTAGTAAACTTTTTGTCAGAAACAAAGACCTTGGGCACAGTTGGTAGGTTTATCTTCTTTCTTGTCTCAAACTACAACTAGGAAACCACTAAACTGCTCATGTTGTACAGAACATCAAGTTAATCCTGGAAAGGATCTTGGAGTCAGTCTTTATTTTAACACATTAGAAAATGGAAGACCAGCAATGTTAACAGATTTTGCCAAAGTTATAGAGATAGGAAGTAGCAAATTCAGATATGAATGTACATCCTGTCGTTCCTGATTCTTTCTCTTCCTACCTTTTGGTCTAGAGAAAGTCCTGAAATGAAGTCTCCTCTGGTGAAGGACACCTTACTCTTCAAATCATGTTGAAGTCAATGCTACTTGGCCAGACAATGGAAGATTTTTTGTTAACATTTTCTTCTATTAGATCATTCAAACCAATTATTATTGTCTTGTTTTGATCCCAATGGTGAATAAAAAATTTCCCCTAACACCTCCCTTATTATTTCCCTTTGTGTTTTCCTCCTCCATAGCACAACTATCTGACACACCAGTTTTCTAGGAGAAATGCAGAAAAGTCCTTTCATATTATCTCATCATTTGAGTGACAGACACTTCCCCTGTGAAAGTTTAGGAAGAAGGCTCCTCAGCCCCTCACTTTCACAGCTCCCAACAATCTCCTCTCTCAGAACCTCCCATGTTCTCCTTTATCCCCAAATTCCTATACCCCATAGATCTCACAGCCCCAGCCTTGGTCAGGCCATAGCTGGACTATGATGTTCAGTCTGTGGCACCCCATTTTAGAAAAGGCCTGGGCAAACTAGAATGTGCTCAGGAGACAGGGCCAAGAATGATGAGGGGAATGGTTGAAGGAATTGTGGATTTTTACCTGGAAGAAGAGAAGATACTGAGTGAATAAGATTGTTATTGTTAAGTATTTGAAGGATTGTTTAGAAAATAAATGAGATGATTCCAAGAGGGCACACCTGGGAACTGAATGTACATTGCAGAAATGCTGATTTCACCTAAGGATTGTATCTAAAAGTCTAATGGCATGTCTCTGGAAGTAATAACTCCCCCCTCCTTGGAGGTCTTCAGACAGAGACTAGATGGTTAAGATGTAGAAGAGATTGTTGTTCAAATAGGACCTAGAGTACATACCTAAGGTAGCTTGGACACTTAATCTATGACTCTGAATCATGAGCCCTATCAGCATTCATTCCTACAAGTGAAAATGCCAGTCATGCTAATGGAACAGGGAAGAAAAAGGAAAAAAAAATATATGGAGATCAGAAGCATACATATGTTGCTTCTACAAGTTTTAATATAATGTTGTCTACAGGTTTCAGAGTATAAAATATATAAAATTTAAGGGAAAACCTTAGCTGTATTAACTGGAAGGATTTAAAGGCAATCTAATCATAGTAGGTTCCTGGCCCTTTGCAAAGTTTAATGTGGTGCTACTCAAAAGAAATCACCAAAGATCATAGTCCTGCAAGTGCTGAGAGACAGAGACAGAAAGACAGATAGAGAGACAAAGACAAAAACCTTCAGAAATGAAGGAAAACAGCTTCCCACGGAAGGAAACTGGGATATTGTTAATTTGGCTCCAAGGAAAAGGATTGCAGCGATCAATAAAAAACACACCTAAAAGATTTATCTTGAGATTAAATAAATGACTGCTAACTTACGGACAATCAGGTTGTTGTTGCCCTTCTTGAAGAGGACCATGATATTAGGGAGCTGATGCCATGACATGCAAGTGAATTGGATTTGTGAGGAAGGGTTGTGCAAGATCGGCTGCTTCACTGTCTCTTCCAGAACTACCTGGGTCTAGTTGCCACTTATGGATCAGGATGACTGGAGAAGATCCTGGATACTGTGGGAGACCTTAGAATTTTTAAGTTGAGGTCTTTAACTTGTCTCAGTTTGACTGAGGACACGCCCACTCAGGGAGTAAGGCTAGGTAGCATTTGAGGCAAAGAATGGCCTCTGTCACCTAGGCAACTCAATCAATCAATAATTGTGGGAGGGAATGACCCTGAAGGTTTCTGGCCAAAGAAGAAAAGATTGCTTTTTTCATTCACCCTCAGTCAATGTGTCCAAAAAATGACTATATGGCAAAGACTGCCATCTACAGGCATTGGGGGAGAGAAGGAACAAGTTAATATATGTAAAGAATGCAATGGCTAGGCTGGAAACTTGGGGAATGGCTGAATAAGTAACAGTATATGAATGTTATGGAATATTGTTGTTCTATACAAAACGATCAGGAGAATGATTTCAGAGAAGGTTGAACTGGTGCTAAGTGAAGTAAGCAAAACCAAGAGAACACTATACACTGCAATAACAGAGGTATGTGATGAGCAACTATGATGAACTAGACTCTTTCAATAATGAGGTGATTCAAGTCAATTCCAATAGACTTGGGATGGAGAGAGCCATCTATATCCAGAAAGAAGACTGTGGGGACTGAATGTGAACCACACATAGGATTTTCACCTTTTTGTTGTTTGTTTGCTTTTTTCCCTCATGTTTTCCTTTGTGCTATGATCTTATTGTGCAGCATGATAAATATGAAAATATGTTTAGAAGAACTGCACATGTATTGGAATATTTGCTGACTAGGAGAGGAGGTGGTGAGAAGGGAGGGAGAAAAACTTGTAACGCGAGGGTGAATGTTGAAAACTATATATGTTTTAAAAATAAAAAGCTGTTATTAAAAGTTTTTTAAAAGAATAAGTGGGTGAAAGAAAAATCATAGAAACAATTATTTCATCCAAAGGAATGACAATAATGAGACAACATACAAAAACTTATGGAATGTAGCCAAAGCAGTTCTTAGGAGAAATTTTGTATTGTTAGGGGAAAGCCAGTACATTCATATGGCTCTGATTTCCAGCTTGGTTCCCTGGAGACTTCAGTGATTTTCACTGTGGGGGAGATTGGGGACTCTTTCCTGCTTGAATTAAGAAAGCTAAACCCAGGGAAGAGGGAGATGATTTTTTTTCACTGTGTATATTGTCTGATCTATTCTAATTTACATAATTCCTCTGGTTTCTATTTTCAGCTCCATTAAATTAATCTACTCCCCATTCACTCTAAATGAGCATCTTTTATATAATTAGCATTTGGTAGAAAGAATTTGATATAAGATTGGAACACCCTTTCCTCTATAAAAGAACAGTGAGTAATAAAGTTGTATGAATCTAAGAATAATTTTTACTTGATTAAAAATTTTCAGGAGAAACTACATTTTAGTCTGGAACCCTTTCTCCAGGAAGAGCAGAGAAGCCAGATTCAGTGGCCTATTCTCTTTTTTCCCACCAGATAAGAATCAAAATATCTCTTGAAGAAGGTTGGATAACATTCCAGAATTTACACATACAAATGTATATCTATGTTTACATATGTATATGGTGTATTTACACACATGTAGATACTTAAAATGTTATATGTTTGTTTTCATATGTATATATACATATATATGTATGTGTGTGATGTGTGTGGGGAGGTGTATTTTCATCACTCTCTATGATTTCCTAGTCTAAATTCTGTTGCTGACTGGCTACTGATCCAACAAGTGAGTGGTATTTTCTGGTCTTCACTTTCCTTATCTGAAAAATAAAAATGACATTTGCACTAGCTTAGCCCTCATGGGTGGGTGTGAGGAAATAGCTTTATAATCTGTAATGTGCTCTGTGGATATATCATTAAAAATAATTTTACATGATAGATATGCTAATAAGTATGATAGATATAGAACTGAATTTGGAGTCAATGAGACCTGAATTTAAATTATCCTTCAGACATTAGCTTTGTGACCCTGGACTAAACACAATCTCTCTAAGCATCAGTTTCCTTTTCTATAAATTGAAAATAATCCCTATTTCCCCGACCTCTCAGGGATATTGTAAGGACAAACAGTATAATATATGGAAAGTACTTTGCAAAGCACATCAGAGATATTGTAAGGACAAACAGTATAATATATGGAAAGTACTTTGCAAAGCACATATGCAAAGCACCATGGAAACATTAGAAAATATTATTACTATTAACATTATTATTATTACTATTGCTGCTGTTTTTTTCCTCTGATATAATGTCATAAAGACAATAGCACCATAGTTTAGGAATACAAAGACCCAGGGAAAGAGTGAAACTAGAAGGAAGAGTTATATCACTCTTACTTTCCAGAAAACATGTAAATGCACATGCATATTTATACACAGATTAATAGTGAAGGCTTGAGAGTGACATAGAGACAGAGGTACAGTGAGGAGAGACACAGAGAGAAAGAGGAATAGAAACAGAGACAAACAGAGACAGAGAGAATCTGAACTAGATTCATATGTAGAATCTTTAGGGGAAAAGTTCTAAGTTCCTTCATCAGAAAATCTTTTATTTTCACTTCAGAAAATGACCCAATGATCCAAAGTCATCTTCTTCCTACCTGCCAGATAATTTAGAAGTAGAATTCCCTGGAAATACCTTTATTCCTTTGGACCACTACTGTTTTCACCACATGCATTCCTCTGCTCTGACCCTGAATCAGCGCCTTCCTCCATCTGATTGGAAAGTGGATAGCTTCTCCCAGAGTCTCCAAGAAAGATGTTCAGACCATCCATGTCTTCATTTCCATCAGCTGCATTGCATTCTTCTGGATTTCCCCCTCATGGCCCTGAGCTGGGTACCACCCTTCTACTTCTCCCCCTTTTTTCCTCATCCCTTTCCCTGCTACTTTTCAGCTTCCTTTTGTATGTTCTCTTCCTTCACTAAATTATAAACTCTTCAAGGCAGGAGCACTCCTTTCCCTCTTTTTTCCACCCTATATTGCTTAGCACAGTACCTAGCACATCATTGTTGTTGTTAGGATTTTTGTGGCAAAGATATTAGAGTGGTTTGTTATTTTCTTCTCCAGTTCATTTTACAGATGAAGAAACTCAGGAAAACACAGTTAAGTGACTCCTCCAGGATCATACAGTTGATAAATGTTGGAGGTTGGATTTGAGTTCAAGTCCTCTTGAGTCCAGGCCTGGCATTCTATCCATTGTACCATCTAGCTGCCCCATCTAATATACAGTAGCTCCTTAATAAATATTATTGAGAAAATTACTGTGTACCTAGATAATCTTTATTACTTTTTTTTTTTTTACCATATTTTTGCTTTTATTCTTGGAGTCCAAAAAGGCCTCCTCCATCTTCTGAAATATGATTACACTAGTAAGTATACACCTGGGTTAAAAGGGCCCTGCTCCATGCCAATTAAGATCATGGATCAGACCCTCCATCATCTCTCTTTTTTTTTTAGCCAAAAGGAGATTGGGACTCATTTTAATTACACATTTTCCCCAAATCCCTCACCTTCAATTAACTATTGCACTTAAACAAATAAAAGCAGAAATTTGGAAGTATAGTTACAGGTAAAAATATGATATCATTGAAGTTGGATTAGAAGATAAAATTGGAAGGAATCTGAGTGGACAGCAAGTCCAATGAAAAACTAGGGGCAGGTAGGTGGCACAGTGGAGCACCAGCCTTGAATTCAGGAGGACCGGAGTTCAAATTTGGTCTCAGACACTTAATACTTCCTAGCTGTGTGACCCTGGGCAAGTCACTTAACCCCAGCCTCATGGGAAAACAAAAACAAAAACAAAAACAATCAAAAAAACAATGAAAAACTAAAAGTTAAAAGACTTTGTCCTTGGTCCTAAAGCCAGTACGTGCCTGATGCCAGATTGAAATCCAGGTCTTTCTGACTTCCAATCCAGTACTGAATGCATAGTACTGTGTCAGCCTTTCTGTAGTGGACTATTTTCTTAGTCTAGCTATAAGTTGGAATTAATTGTGACTGCCTGACTGGCTGTCAAACATGCCTAAGGATCTTTATGTATCATGTATGTGCTCTCAGGCTGAAGTCTGAAGGACCTGTTTTGATGTTTTTTATAATCATGGCCCTGCTTTTTCCTCTTATAATAAATTTCTATAATCAGAACAAGTGGTCTGTAGAAGCCATGAGCACAGAACAATTATGTAAGATCTTGCTATTTTCTATCTGAAAATATGTAGTCCTTATATTCTAAATAATTAGGTAAATGACTAGATATATACCTGGATGAAAATAGGTCCCTAAATTGATACACTATGGGACCTAACTGTTATTCTATGGGTTAAAATGGAAAAGAAGACACAAAAGTTAACTGTAGAAAATAATTCCTTAAAAATTATAATTGGGCAAGTGAAAATTAATATGAGACATCAAAAAAACAGAAATCAAGAGAATTAAAAATAAAAGGAAATTTGCCAAGTGACACCTATGTGATATTGTGTAGGGCAAGGTATGGGAAAGTCCTATAACTATGACTTGACAAAATTGGGGCAGCTTCTGCAGGTTTTAATTGACCCACACCAGGCCAGTCACAGGGTATGGAAGGCCAAAGTTATGGGAGGAGAAGAAGCATAGATCTAGTCTATCAAATCCATCTCTTTCAGAAATTTCACCCTACATCTGAAGACCTTCCTCTCTGGAGAGCTGACTGGGTCCAAGTGTGCACAACTGGTAGTCACATTACAGTACCCATCTGTTGGTTTCATTGGTATTGAGAAAAATAATTCTAATACTATACTTTGTCATTTGAGTTCAAATCTGCCAGAAATAATTTTAATGAATTTAACATTATATCTAAGTCATTTCTATCTTGGAGAGAAAGCCAACCTGGCATAGTCTCCCATGCCTTCCAACATAACTCTCTTCTCCAAGAAGATTTCATATAACATTATAAGTATCTGGAGTAAAACAAAAGTCATAATATGTTAAAATACATGTTGGGGTTAACATTCCTCAGTATTTACCACTCACTTCCTTTCTGGACTACTTTGCCTTAACATTTCCTTTCAGTGATCAATGTCTTAACCTCATTTTTCTAAAGTGGAGATACTGTTTTCAGGTGGATAATAGTACCAACCACTCTAGATGGATAAAAAGACAATTACCATCCAGAAAAATAGTTAAGTTTCATTATCATCATTATTTGATTTTATGGGAAGGCCCTAGCCTTTGTTCTCCTCACATTACTATAGGGAAAAGTCTGAAAAGAGTTTCAGGCTGGAGAATAGTATTTTTGTTTATATTTTTAGAGAAATAAATATTGCGATTTTTAAAAACATGCTTTCATCCATAGATCTAGTGATTAATGAGATTGTTATTTCAATTTCTCCTGCAACTTTTCAAGGTCCTTGATAGTGAAAACCTATAAATAAACAATTTTTTTTTTGCATTCCCCCTTTCCTGTAGAGTTAGAGATGAAATTTTCTTATGACTAGGACAGATTCCCAGTTCTCACTTCTCCTCTTCCCACTCTCTTACCTACTAGAGCTGATCTTAACAGGATTTAACACATTTTTGAGCACAACTACTGAACAAGGTCAGAGTCCACATTTAGTTCACCCATCAGCATTATTCCTTTCACTTGTACTGTAATCCATCTCTCTTTTCAGGAGTTAGTCATAAAAAATGAAGAGCTCTGTCTCTAGTTACTGAATACAAAGATGCAGTTTTCATTTTTTTTTAGATTGACAATTGAACTTACAAATATTATCAATATCCAAGGAATAGTCCCTCTATACATTATCTTTTTTTAAGTTTCCACTGAAGAATCCTTGTGACGGGGTGCCAGTTTTATAGTTTGCCATCTGATCACCTCATCCTCTTTATCTGCATCACCTTTTCCTCATTTCAGCCATGATATTTGCCGCTACTGATGCTTTGTGTATTTGTGGGAAAATATGGATCAGGTTTATGGTGAGAAATTTTCTACCTAATTTTTTTGCTACATGATTGTTATCAGTAGCCAAGTTAGCCATCACTCTCCCCATAACCCTGCTCCTGTTTCCTACAGCAAAATATCTGTTTAATATATTATGATCTCTTGCCTAGTAGTAGAACATTCAACAAGTCTAAGCTCAGTGGCTCTTTGTGGGCTTGTCTCTTATTACCTTAGGTAACCAGGAAGCCATTTCAATGGCTCATCACCAGGACTCTGTATCCCCACCAATCAAGTCTTGGGAATGGCTTTATGTGCACTATCCTCTCTAGATTATTCCTCAAACTTGCACTCACACTCACAGATGGAGTCCCTAGAGAAAGGCTGCTACCTCAAGTTCTAAGGGTAACCCTATGGGTCTGCACTGCTAACATGACACTCATATGGGTAAAGTCCTTTTGGGGGCAACCTATGTGCTAGTCTGGCCTAACATACATGGTTAGACACTACACACCTCTCAGACTGACTAAGATGACAGGAAAAGATAATGATGAATCTTGGAGGGGATGTGGGAAAACTGTTCACTGATGCATTGTTGGTGGAGTTGTGGCTGGATCCAGCCATTCTGGAGAGCAATCTGGAATTATGCCCAAAAAGTTATCAAACTGTGCATATGCTGCAGTGTTTCTACTGGGCTTCTATCCTAAGGAAATGCTAAAGAATGGAAAGGGATCTGCATGTGCCATAATGTTTGTGGCATCATATGAAAGAGTGTTCCAAATCACTACTGATCAGAGAAATGCAAATTAAGACAACTCTGAGATACCACAACACACCTGTCAGATTGGCTAAGATGACAGGTACAAATAATGATGAATGTTGGAGGGGATGTGGGAAAACTGGGACACTGATACATTGTTGGTGGAGCTGTGAAAGAATCCGGCCATTCTGGAGAGCAATCTGGAATTATGCCCAAAAAGTTATCAAACTGTGCATACCCTTTGATTCAGCATTGCTGCTATTGGGCTTATATCCCAAAGAAATAGTAAAGAGGGGAAAGGGACCTGTATATGCCAAATGTTTGTGGCAGCTCTTTTCGTAGTGGCTAGAAACTGGAAAATGAATGGATGTCCATCAGTTGGAGAATGGTTGGGTAAATTATGGTATATGAAGGTTATGGAATATTATTGCTCTGTAAGAAATGACCAGCAGGATGAATACAGAGAGGTTTAGAGTGACTTACATGAACTGATGCTGAGTGGAATGAACAGAACCAGAAGATCGCTGTACACTTCAACAATACTGTATGAAGATGTATTCTGATGGAAGTGGATATCTTCAACATAAAGAAGATCCAACTCACTTCCAGTTGATCAATGATGGACAGAAACAACTACACCCAGAGAAGGAACACTGGGAAGTGACCAGCAGGATGAATACAGAGAGGCTTAGAGGTACTTACATTAACTGAAGAGTGAAGAGTGAAGTGAAGAGAAGAAATAGTAGATCACTGTACATGGCAACAAGACTATCCAATAATCAATTCTGATGGAAGTGGCTCTCTTCAACAATGAGATGATTCAAACCAGTTCCAATTGTTCAGTAACAAAGAGAGCCATCTACATCCAGAGAGAGGACTGTGGGAACTGAGTGTGGACCACAACATAGCATTTTCACTCTTTCTATTATTGTTTGCTTGATTTTGTTTTCCTTCTCAGGTTTCTTTTTTCTTTCTACATCTGATTTTTCTTGTGCAGCAAGATAACTGTATAAATATGTACACATATATTGGATTTAAAATATATTTTAATATATTTCACATGTATTGGGCTACCTGCCATCTAGGGAGGGGATAGGAAGGAGGAAACAAATTTGGAAGAGAAGGTCTTGCAAGGGTCAATGTTGAACAATTACTTATGCATATATTTTGTAAATAAAAAATAAATTTTAAAAAACATACATGATTACAAGTCTGGCAAATCTTGTTTCCGCACTGGCAACAACCTTGATTTTATCCCTATCCCTTCAATTTTGGAGATATAATTTCTGACCTAGTGTGATGAGGTTAAAGGTGTTATCTTTAGTTTGGGGATACTACTGGTCTCTGGTTTGGGGGTTCATTGTGATGCCCTGGTACCCTTCCCTTGTGGTTATTCTAATTGAGCCATCTTGCTTTCCCTTGGATTCTTCCCTTAAATTTGACAAATAAAGAACCAGTAGCTTGTGGTACTACTATTTGGTTCATGTAATTCTTCTTTGTGATCTCAGCAATGTCATCTACAATGATATAATGTGTACCAATGAAGACATAGGTCTATTTTAATGAAAACAATAAATAACAGTAATAGTGTCTTGCATTTAATTTTCTTAATTTTTTTTAATTCAGTCTTATAAAATCAACTGAGTTGGGGGTAGAAGAGAAAGATTTAATCATTTCCTTAGTTTTCGTCCTTTATTTTCAAAGAGAACCAATGATGTTTCAAGTAATGTCTTGACGTTGGCTGAATTGGATTTAAGTATAACAGAGGTGCACAAAATCACAGGATTTACTTTCTCTTCCAGGGTCAACAGTCTCGAGTGTCAAGACAGTAATCAAGAAAATTGGCAATAGCCCAAGATTCATTGCATGACAATGGCTTCTTAGCTGTCTGTCTAAGCTTTAAGCACTCCACAGGCCCTGCTTCAGCCACCTTCATGGCTGCTGAAACAAATTGTTCTCATCTGCCCATTCCTCTGGGGAAGTCTTCATGTGCTTGGGACAGACATCGTGCAATTCACCCCCAACCTGGTTCAGCTGGTCTCCCTGGGGTGTGGTCATTGAACCTGCTTCTTGGAGCCCCAGGTGAGAGTTGAATAGGAAATTAGAGTTTAGTTGGGCTTGAAGGAAGCAAACTGGCAAAGACTGTAGTGATAGAAGCATGAAATCTAGATTAAAAGAAATGTTCTGAGCCGGTGAGTCATAAGAACATATTTACATCTAAAGTTTCACTTTTTTAGGAGGGACACTGACATATTTGAGAACTTGGAGGATGGTGAGTAAAATGATGAGTCTGGGAATCATGTCACATGAAGAACGATGGAATAAAGTGGACATGTTTAACTTTCAGAAGCTTTAGGGGTTACATAAAAGCTCTCTTCAGGCACTTGAATAACCAACATGTGGAAAAGGGCGTAAATGTAGGGGTTCTTTAGGGGACAGAATGGGATAAATGTATGAGTGTTCTGGGGAGGCAGCTTTGGATTGAATTATACAAATAACTTTATAACAGTTAAAGTTACTAAGGGATGGAACTGGCTGCTCCCCAGAGAAATGTGTTCCCAGGCTCTGGAAATGTTCAGAAAGAGGCTAGATGACTTCTGTGTCAGGGAGGTTGTAGAAGGAATTCTTACACGGGGAAAGATTAGATTGAATGACTTTCAAGGTTCTGTGAAACAAGATTCTCTGATCTTTGGAGCAGCTTTGGGGTGGATCAGTGATTGGGAAAGTGTCAGAGTTCTCTAATTTCCTCCCATCCTGTCAGTTGGGATGGGGGAAAGTGGAAAGGTGAAACTTCTGCATAAACAAAATGAATGCACAAAGGATAAGAAGGGAAATAATGTTTGGACCCATATCTGATACTTTCCCTTTTGTCTCTAGAAGCAGAGGCCCAGGTATGTGTCTGACCAGAGGAAGAGGTCCCAACAGTAGATTTTCTTTAACCAGAAGAGGGCACCAAATTCACGCAATTGTCTGCTCACAGCCTTTAAACTTAGCAAATTCCGTGTAAACTTTTCCAATAAGCTCAGCCCTCTTCTCATCCTGTCCTAAGACAATAAAAGTCAAGAATTCCAAATTTTGGATTCAGATCAGATTCAATGGTCTTATGATGAAGACCATCTGCACCCAGAGACAGAGTAGTGGGAACTGAATGTGAACCACAACATAGTATTTTCACTCTTTTTGTTATTTGCATTTTCTTTTATTTGCCTTTTCTTTTTTTTTTTTCCTTCTTGATCTGACTTTTGCAGCATGATCTCTGTGGAAATATGTTTAGCGGAATTGCAATTTAACATATATGGGATCACTTGTGGTTTGGGGGAGAGAGTGGGGGGAAGGGAGCGAAAAATTAGAAGACAGGGTTTTGTACTGGAGAATGTCAAAAATTATCCATGTATACATTTTGAAAATAAAAAGCTTTAATTGAAAAAAATTGTTTAAAAAAAAAAGACAATTCCACTCTTTGCTTCCTCTCGGGAATGGACATTTGGTAAAGTTCTTAACTGGAAGAGGAAATTCTAACTGATTCTGGGTAGAAAAATAACGGAAACAGAAAACTAGGGAGGAGAGAGGGAAACGGCTGGGGAAGGAGGTTCTTTCGCGAAAGATGAAGGAAATCTCGCGGGGAAACAGTATTATCAGTTTCAGGACCCTCAGCTACTTATCTTCTACAAACCGTTTGATTTGTAACTGTTGTCCCAGAATCCCGAGAGTCCAGGAGAAGAGGAAGAATGGAAGCCTTGGGGGGAGTGGGGTGAAAAGAGAAACAGGATAGAGAACCATCACGCTAGAATTTTTCCCGTCAAAAGAAGAGGCTTCATACCCCTGCCGCCCCTGCACCCACACTCGGGCGCGTGCACACGCAGACACATACTTAGACAGTGTTTACGTCACTCCGGAGGAGGCCGAAGCTCCCGCCCCCTCCTCCCGGGGCGTAGGAACCTTTTCACAAACCGCCTCCAGTGTAGACAGGCTGGATCTCCTTTTAGCTGCACAGTGGATTGACGCCCGGAGGGCTCCAGAAACAGGAGTGGGGATCGCTGTCGCGTCTGTCACTGCAGCAAAGATTCTTACCCCGAAATCCAAGGCCCTCTCCCTCCGCCCAGAGGTCCGTGGATAGATTTCATAACCTTGGGGTGGGGAAAAATCATATCTTTAGATATAAACAGATCTTTTTGTAATTCTGTGTATTTTATTTATTCATTTAAAAAGGCATTTTTCCCAGAAGAGAAATTCCCCACCGTCAGACTGCCGCAAGGACCCAAAGATGGTTAAAGCCCCCCTCCCCCCTCTACACTTTCCCTCCAGTCCCTGCCTCTGTCTGCTCAGGGATAAGAAGATTCCAGCACCGCGGGATCTCAGATCGGGCTGTGGTCGCGGAACTCGGCACGAACTTGAGGAGTCTCCCGGTTTATAGAAAAGCCTGAGTTTCTTTTTCCTAGAATAGGAACCTCCCTTAACAGACCGGTCGGTAACCAGTGACGTTTCAGCATCTCGGAGTCTCATTGGCTGAGGCCCAGGCGGGAGACAAACTCACAATCAAACAAATGTTCGGTCACGTCAGAAACGCCGCCTTAATCCGCCTCTGATCCTCAGCTCTGCCTCCTCTCTCTGCGGCTTAAAAAGGACCGAGGAGCAATAACTGTCCTAGAGGGACCGCTAGGAAAGCTGGGAGATTCAGGAACCCGGGCTCTGCTCCCCTTCCTGCCCCCTGTGTGACCAGAGAATCGGCTCCTCAACTAAGTTTTCCTATCTGTCAGGAGCGCACTTTGATACATTGTAATTATAATAGAGTATTCTGTTACAGTATCATAATTCTTCAACATTTCCACTTGATGAGCATCTCTTCTATTTCAAGTTCTTGAGGCTATTTAAAAAGAGGATTTGTACAGAAAAGATCTTTTCCTCTTTCTTTGAACCTTTAAAGTATAAGGAGGGGTGTAGTTGGTTCAAAGGGTATGCTTAGTCTTTGCAAACCTTCCAGCATTTCTCCCTTTCCTTTTCTGTCAGCTTTGCCAGTTGTGTACATAGACAGGGGAACCATGGAGTTGTTTTAGTTTCAATTTTTCTAATGCACAATAACTAGGAGTGTTTTTCACATGAGTACTGATAAATTACTCATTCATATCCTTTGACTATTTATCACCTGAGAATGGCTCTTAAGTATAAATTTGAATCTTAGAAATAACAGCCATCAGAAAAATTTGATAGGACGATTTCCCTCAGTTGCCCACTTCTCTATTTTTAGCTGAAATAATTTTTTAACTCCATATAATAGAAATTGCCTACTTAATCTTCTGTGATTCTCTCTATTCCTTATTTAGTCAGGAATTTGTCCATGGATCAGAAAGGTAATTTCTTCCTTCCTCAGTTGATTCTTTTTATTTCTTCCATAGAGTCACCTAGAACTTGTGGTATTTGTGGAATTTGATATGAGGGGTTAGTCCAGACCTAATTTCTGTCAGACTGCCTTCTAATGTTTGCTGAAAATTTAATACTCATTCCAGTAGCTCTTATCCTTTTATCAAATTTTCAAATTTTTATCAAATTTCAAAATTTAATCAAATATCAAACTTTTATCAAATTTATCAAATATTCTGCTCTATTGTCCATTATTTCTCTATGATGTGTACCTAATTTTTGCTTCTGATGGAACCAGTAAGAAATCACTTTTTTAAATAAATATAATCGTATGATGTTTCTTACTTTTATTTTTCAATAGTATTTTATTTTTCCAAATACATATGAAGATAATTTTCAACGTATTTTGGTAAAACTTTGTGTTCCAAATTTTTTTTCCTCCCTCCAAAACCTCCCCCAAAAATCATCTGATCTTGGTTAAATGTGGAAAATTCTTTTAAACATATTTTCATATTTATTATGTTGCACAAGAAAAATCATATCAAAAGGGGGAAAAAAACACAAGGGAAAAAACAAGCAAGTAAACAACAAAAACAAAAAGAAAACACTATTCTGTGATCCACATTCAAGTCTCCATAGTTTTCTTTCTGAATGCAGATGAATGCAGATTCCATCCCAAGTCTATTGGAATTGACTTGAATCACTGTTGTGAAAGTGAAAGAAATCACTGTTTATCATGACAGAATCTTCTTGTTACTGTGTACAGTCTTCTCTTGTTTCTGGTCACTTTAATGAGGGAAAAGAAAGGAGGAACCCCATTTGCCGGCGCATAAATAATAAGATAATCCCCTGAGGTGCAGTGTCCCCTGTAAAATGAATTTACAGGCCCCAAAACCTAGATTGATAAATAAAGGGTTTATTGTAGGAATTTGGAAGTAAAGCTAAGTTAGAAAGACGCCAGGGCTAGAGGTGGCCACTGGGCGGGCAGGAACCTTTACATGGCTGGAAGGATACCATGTGTTGGCTGGGAGGGTTCCTGCCAAGAGGGAGTTCCGGCTCACCTCTTTTATACCCAAAAGATTGTGGGCAGTTCCAAGTTCTTGGTGGGCTTTTCAGTTAGCTCAGATCAGGTGAGGACTGGGGGAAACTGAGCTGAAAGTGGGGCTGGGCCCAAATATTCAAAGGGTGCCTTTGACCAAGATTTGTGAATCAAGGTCAGCCATGGGTTGGGCAATTAGAAAGGAATCTTAAAGGGACCTCAACCCTCATCAACTTCACTCAGCATCAGTTCATGTGAGTGTTACAAACTTTCCTGAAATCAGTCCCCCACTCCCCCACGGGCTGATACAGATTCTGTAGTAATGCAGCCACTGAACTCTTCCCAGCTCCATTGGACCCCATTGCACCTTCCCAGATGTCACTCCTTGAAGGGGAAGGGGAAAGGAGACAAAAATCAGTTATGTCCTTCCTCATCTTGAGGTAATCACCATGACTATCAGCTGTGAAGTTAGCTCATTATTTCTTACAAAGCAATAATATTACATTATATTCATAATATAACTTATTCAGCCATTTCACAATTTCAATTGACAGCTTTAGACTTCTCTGGGTAATGGCTCAGTATTTACATACCAACACCTAAACACTATTATAAAAAATTCCCCAGAAATGATAGCTAAGCCCAAAAGGAATTTTCTTCTCCTTTCTGAAAAGGTCATGTTACCACCAGAGAGAAGTTCTTCCTAGCTTCAAGGACTTATTTATACTTGCCAAATACTTAAGATACAATACAAACCATATACAAAGTAATACAATAATTCATGAAATAGATAAGAAGTGATGAAGGATTTAAGAGGCTGGTCAAGCTAGTCAGAAAAAAAGTTGTCTTGGGAGAGCATCTAAGGCAGGGAGAACACCATAGCATGAACAATTAAACTAAGAGCCTTAGGAAAAACATTATCTCTCAACCACCACAATAGCTTCCAGCCCAGCTCCTGAAGCCAAGGAGGAAAACAGAAATCGTCATGGAGATAGGGCTCCTTTTCCTCATCTCAACTGGCAACATGGCTCAATGGCTTCTCAGACAAGTGCAAAAGTCTTGTAATGGGTATCAGACCCATGACCACCAATCCTGCTTCCAAATCAACCCTCCTGGACATCATTTGGGGAGAGAATGGCTGAAGAAAAGGGGCCAGAAATAACTGTCATCAGGGGTCAAGCTAACTGTGCTGAGGCAGCAGGGCACATTAAGGGAGGGAGAGGAAGGGGGAGAGAGAGAGAGAGAGAGAGAGAGAGAGAGAGAGAGAGAGAGAGAGAGAGAGAGAGAGAGAGAGAGAGAGAGAGAGAGAGACAGAGAGAGACAGAGAGAGACAGAGAGAGACAGAGAGAGAGACAGAGAGAGGCCTGAACATAAAAGCTTTACTAGCTTCTAACGCACTGCCCTCAGTGTCCCCTGTGTCTTAGGAGCAGAGCTCAACTTTTTAAAAATGATTTTTAAAAATCCCTGAACATAAAAAGCTATCAGCTTTAAGGGAACTCAGAAGTGAAGCCTCAAAGGGGGATATGAAGTCACAGGCTCAAAAGGTTCTCTTGGAAGACCACAAAATGCATTTTAAAATCAAGTAAAAGAAATAGAAGAAAAATTTGGGAAAAAATGAAAGATATGTGAAAGAAATATGAAAAATATATTCAAAAGCTTGGAGAAAAAAACACAACAGCTTAAAAAATAGATTTAGACAAATGAAAAAGAATTAGCTAACAAAGAAAACAGGTCCCTAAAAAATGACAATTAACCAAATGGAAAAGGAACTAACTAGGGGAAACAATTCCTTATAGAATTGAGCAAGTGGTAGCTAACGACTCTCTAAGACACCAAAAATCAATCAAACAGATTCATAACTATGAAAAACCCTTACCAAGCAAACAGATCAAAGAGAGACAGTGCCATAACTATAAGGCATAATCAAAAGGAGGGCCCAGATAGCATCTTTCAAGAAATGATCAAGGAAAACTTTCAGGGCAAAACAGGTTTTGAAAGAATCTACCAGTCACCTCAGGGAAAAGATCCCAAAATAAAAACTCCAAGGAACATGATAGCCAAGTTACAAAAACTACCAGTGTTAGGTTCTTATTAAGTGCTAATGAGATAATGAGATATTAGGTTCTTATTAAGTGCTAAGTCGGTACTTGACAATGCTCTAGTTCAGGCCTTTACTGGGGAGGAGCTTGCATGCATAGGAGGAGCAAGTTCATTGGTTGAAGTAATTTTTCCCAGAAGCCCTTGCATTATCCTACACCCATTCTCTGGGAGGATAAAAGAGGGAAGTCACTACTCTGGACGGGAGTTAACGGCAACTGTCTGGAAACAAGAGTTCTCTACAGGAAGAAGAATCTGTCCCAGAGATTTGAGTTGACACAGCAGATCTGCTCCCAGAGAGCGATCAGCAGCTTTTGGAGACAACAGCACGTTACATATTGGCGTCCACAACGTGGGGCAAGGACTTTTGTTTATCCTGACAAGGACTTATTCTGAGCCCTTCAGAGGAGCTAGACTGGACCATTGCAATTTGGCGCCCACGAACAGGGACAGACACGATCCTGATTCCAGTAGAAAAGCCTCCGATCCAGATTTCAGTCTCTCTGACCCAGAACCATGAGTAACAAGGAAACTTTGTTAAAGATTAAGTGAGAGTTCTAATAGACAAATAAGGAACTTAACTTGTTAAGGGCTAAACCAGCAATCTCTTATAGATGAAATGGGGCAGATGTTAGCTAAAGACAATCCCTTGACCTCAGCCGACTCAGCCCCAGCCCCAGAAGCAGCCTCAGCTCCAGCCCCATTCAGAAGTGGTACTATAGAGAGTATAATTAAGATAATTGAGGAGCAGAGTTTACTTGTAACCTGGGTACAGATTGATAAACTCTTGGCTGCATTAAGACACACATCCCCTTGGTTCTTAGAGGAAGAAAAGATAGATGTAGATAAATGGAAGCTGGTGGGATTTGAAATGAAAGAATTTCATGCAAAAAAATGGGCCTCGTTCAATTTCTGCAGAGGTATTTTATATCTTCAATATAGTTCAATTAGCCTTAAATTATCAAGCAAGTTGTAGGAGAAGGAAAAGTTTTAAAAAATGAACAGAGGAGGAAGTGTGAGGAAAAAAGGAAAAATCAAGATCTTGCCCAAGAGCAAGAGGATTTAAATGAGGAATTAGGATGTGATGACTCTAATTCTTTTGAAGAAGCTTCAAACCCACCTAGAGAGCAGATTATTGACGGGCCCACATCAACTCCACCTTCAGAGGTGGAGGAAGAAGAAGGAGGGGAAGAGGCAGAAACACAAACAGAACTGCCTGTGAAGCAGCCTAAGCCTGTGACAAGATTGGAAAAAGCATTGGTTAAAGCTAAGAGAGAAGGACAGGATATAAGTGATTTTATACATGCATATCCTATGATTGAAGAGATTGACTCTGTAGGTCATAAAAGGAGAAGATATGCACCTTTAGATTTGAATAAAATTAAGGATTTGAAAAAAGGTTGTACCCTTTATGGGGCTACATCAGCTTATGTTAAAATGTTACTAGATGGTTTGTCTTATGAAGTCCTAACCCCAAATGATTGGAAATCCATAGCAAGGACATGTCTAGAACCTGGACAAAACTTATTGTGGCTTGCGGAGTTTCATGAATTATGTAAAATCCAAGTCAGATGCAATTTGGAAAAAGGAGTTAACACACAATTCACTTTTGAGCACTTAGCTGGTGAAGGTCGGTATGGAGAGAATTCAGAACAGATTAATTATACCATGACAATATATGAGCAAATTGCTAAGGCTGCAATAAAAGCTTGGGGTGTCCTCCCTGGACAGAAAGATTGGGGAGAGGCTTTCACTAAAATAGAGCAAGGTCCCAATGAACCTTTTGCAGATTTTGTGGGACGGCTGCAAACTGCTGTCAAAAGAACTATTGGAGAAAATGCAGCTACAGAAATAATGACCAGACATCTGGCTAAGGAAAATGCCAATGAGATTTGCAAAAGAATTATATGGGGATTAGACAAAGATGCTCCTTTAGAGAAGATCATAAGATGCTGTGCTACAGTGGGAACAAATGCTTTTTACACCCGGACAATGATGAACATGGAAAGACAGGGTCCCTCCTGGCAAGGGACTTCTAGAGAAACTCGGTGATGTTTTCAATGTGGAAAAATTGGACATCTAAGAGCTCAGTGTAGGTATGGAGATACAGTGAGAAGACAGGGTGAGAGAAGACTTAAAACTCCATGTCCAAAATGTCACAAGGGTCTCCACTGGGCCTCCAAATGTAGATTGACCCAGGGAAATGAGAGGCAGGGCCCAGCTGCAGCCCCCCAACTGGGGCATGATGGCAGCTGAGGTTACATTCAGAGAATTTTAAGACATGATCGATCAGCCAAAAGGCAATCAGATGGAAGAAAGGGATTGAAAGTAGGAAAAATAGAGTTGTGTGCTGTAGAGACTACTGAGATACTCCCTGGAGAAGTGAAATCTGTTCCTCTTGAGCCTATGGATCCTTTGCCTCCAGGCACAGTAGGCTTGACCATTTCACCTTCTAAGAGTGCTTACAAAACAGTGTCCATCCATACAATGATGTGGGAAACTGGAGAATGTGTAGCTAATATCCCAGTCATTAACATAGGTAGACAACGTGTGATTTATCAACCAGGAGAAGTAGTAGCATCAGGCTTATTGTTACGTACCCCTAATAAGCAATCTGGTGATATTCGCCTAGATTCTGACTCTGAACAAAATCCAGGAATATATTGGACAGCAGCTGTGACAGCTGACCGACCTATGCTTACTATTTATATAAATGGAATGCCATTTGAAGGATTGGTAGACACGGGTGCAGATCGTACAGTTATTAGAGGTGCCAATTGGCCCAGTCACTGGCCAAAGATTAAGGCAGACACCTACATGTCTGGGGTAGGAGGATCAATAGCAGCAGAAGTTAGTGCTAGGCCTTTGAGATGGATATTTGAAGGTGAAACAGGAGTTTTTACTCCTTTTGTGGTTGAAAAAATCCCCATCAATCTGTGGGGAAGAGACATTTTACAGCAGATAGGATTACAAATAAGCACTTCGGCTTTTTAGGCAGGGCTGCTGTTGAAGGCCTACCTGCACTTTCACCTATTCAGTGGAAGACTGATTCACCAGTGTGAGTAGAACAGTGGCCCTTAAGAAGTGACAAAATTCAGGCCTTATTAGACATAGTGCAAGAACAACTTGACCAAGGACATTTGCAGCCTTCTCTAAGTCCTTGGAATTCCCCAGTTTTTGTGGTGAAAAAGAAATCTGGAAAATGGAGGGTGTTAATTGATCTAAGAAGAGTAAATGAACAGATAGAAACTATGGGAACTCTTCAGCCTGGACTTCCATCTCCTACTCAGTTGCCAAGAGAATGGCCTCTATGGGTTATAGACATTAAGGATTGTTTCTGTTCTATCTCTCTAGATAAGGAGGATATGAAAAGATTTGCTTTTTCAGTGCCTAGTGTTAATTTGGATGAGCCTTATAAAAGATATGAATGGATAGTTTTGCCACAGGGAATGAAAAACAGCCCTACTATGTGCCAAATGTACGTTGCTGCTGCTCTTGGTCTAGTAGGAAAAGCATTTCCAAAGTAATATTGTTACATTTTATGGATGATATTTTGGGATGTGCACCTGAGGAACAAATGTTAGAAGCATGTCTACAAAAGACCATGGAAACACTAAAGTACTACAAACTGCATATAGCTATAGAAAAAATTCAAAGACATGCTCCTTTTCAATATTTAGGATATGAAGTATATCCTAAGACACTCACAGTACAAAAGCTTTCTTTAAGAACAGAGAAGTTGAACACCTTAAATGATTTCCAAAAATTAATAGGAGATATCCAATAGATGAGTCCAGTGTTAGGCCTAACTACCAATCAACTGCAACCTCTACATGACATTTTAAGGGGAGACAGTGCTTTAAATTCACCATGCCAGCTTACAAAAGAAGCACAAGAGGCTTTGAGAGAAGTTGAACTGGCTTTATCCAATGTGGTTGAAAGAGTCACTCAAAAACCCTTGGAAATATCAGTTTTTGCTGCAAAAGAGGCACCCACAGCAGTCCTTCATCAAGGAGACAGTGTAATTGAGTGGGTGAACCTCCCAGCACAACCAGAACAAAGCCTTACTCCTTACCCAGTGCTTGTGGCTAGAATTTTATTAAAAGCCATTAAGAGAGTAGTACAATTATCTGGAATAAGTCCTGAAAAAATATACACATTCTATACTAATGCCCAAATTAATGTATGCTGTGAGACCATTCCAGAATGGCAAATTTTATTGGTCACAGCTCCAAATTTTGCACATGGTTCTCCATTAAAGATAACCCAGCTACTACATAATTGGCGATGGATTTTTGAAGAAAAGGTTTCTAAGATTCCTCTTAAAGGACCAACAATCTTTACAGACGCCTCCAAAGAAAATATTTGTGCTGTATACTCTCATGATTTAACCATAAAAAGAGTAGTCAGGACTCCTTTTCAGTCCACTCAACAGAATGAATTATTTGCTATCATGCTAGTTCTTACTTATTACCCAGGAGACGTAAATATAATTACTGATTTAGCCTATTCAGTAGGTGTGGTACAAAGAATTTCCCCAGCCCAAATAAAATTTGCAGCCTCTAATATTTATCCTCTCTTTAATGAACTTCAAGAGCAAGTGAGAAAACATCCAGGCAAGATTTATATCTTGCATGTCCACTTACATAGTGGACTTCCAGGTCCTATTTTTGATGGAAATTCAAAGGCAGATAGCCTTCTAACCATGTTAGCCAGTACTCCTTTATTTCAAGAAGCACAAGAATCTCATTCTAAATATCAGGCTGCTCGAGCTTTACGTTTACAATTTGGAATCACAAGAGAGGAAGCTAGGAGCATAGTAAAAAGTTGTACAGCTTGTCTTCCTTTCCACACTCCTACACTCCCTCCAGGGAAGAATCCTCCTGGTTTGAGACCTAATGAAATCTGGCAAATGGATGTGACCCATTATAAATCTTTTGGTCTTCTATCTTTTATCCATGTGGTGGTAGATACCTTTTCAGGATTCACTTTTGCAGTGCCAATAGCAAAAGAGAGCCTGAGTGGTCACTGAATTCCTTATCCAAGCATTTGCAATTATGGGTGTGCCACAAGAAATAAAAACAGATAATGGACCTGCCTATAATTCTAAACATTTTGCGCACTTCTGTGTGTAGTATAAGATTTTACACACTTCTGGAATACCTTTTAATCCACAAGGTCAGGCAATAGTAGAGAGAAGAAACAGAGATATTAAGACATTCCTCCAAAAATAAAAGAAAAGGAGAGCCACAGGTAACCCTAGAGAACTTCTAAATTTAGTTCTCTATATCATTAATTTTCCAATTTTTGACAAAGATGCACTGGCTCCAGCAGACAGGTTTTATAACCTACCAGAAGGGCAGTGTCTATTGCGAGCAGCTCCACTGTCTTTAGATAATCTCCAGGTGATGTGGAGAGACCCAGAAAGTGGTGAATGGAAGGGACCAGATAGGTTAACTGCTTGGGGGAGAGGGTTTGCTTATATCTCCACAGATGGAGAAGGAATCACATGGGTGCCAACAAGTTGTATTTGCCTTGTCCATCGGAGAGACAGAAAAAGAGAAAGACCTCAAAACAAAGGAGAAAATCTAAGAAACATCGTACACTGAAAGAGCATGGCTAATAAGAAGACTGTTAAAGAACTTTAAAAACCAGCAGGAATCATTGTATTTCCTAACACAAGATGAAATTAATGGACAATGGACTTATGGACATTTATAAATTCTCAATTTATGATTATTTGATCATGTTATTTGTTACATACTTCTAGCATGTGTTATGTTACTATGTTACTATATTACTATGTGTTTATGTAATCTGTGTAATTATGTGTAATGCCTCCCATATTGATGGATTTATATTTCAAGGTTATAACCACCCTATGTCCAAAATCAAAAGAAAGGGGGAGATGTTAGGCTCTTACTAAGTGCTAATGAGATAATGAGATATTAGGTTCTTATTAAGTGCTAAGTCGGTACTTGACAATGCTCTAGTTCAGGCCTTTACTGGGGAGGAGCTTGCATGCATAGGAGGAGCAAGTTCATTGGTTGAAGTAATTTTTCCCAGAAGCCCTTGCATTATCCCACACCCATTCTCTGGGAGGATAAAAGAGGGAAGTCACTACTCTGGATAGGAGTTAACAGCAATTGTCTGGAGACAAGAGTTCTCTACAGGAAGAAGAATCTGTCCCAGAGATTTGAGTTGACACAGCAGATCTGTTCCCAGAGAGCGATCAGCAGCTTCTGGAGACAACAGCACATTATATACCAGGTCTAGAAAAAATTAGTGTAAGTGGCCAAAAGAAATGATTCAAATAATAGGAATCCACAATCAGGATTACACTGGATTTAGCAGGTACAAGATTAAAGGACTGAGAGTCACCGAAGGTGATATATCAGAAGGCAAAGAAGGATTGACTATAATTCAAGAATTATCTACCTGGTGAAATTAAGCTTATTACTCAAAGGGAAAAAAATGACCATTGAATGAAATAGAAAGATTTCAAGCTTTTGAAGGGGAAGACCAGAATCAAACAAGAAATATGATCTCCAATATCAAGACACAAGAGAAACTGAAAAAATGGAAAAGGGGAGAAGAAAATATAAGGGATTCAATAATCCTGAAGTATTTATATCTCTACATGGGAAGATGATATTTGTGATTCTTAAAAATTATACCACTAATAGTAAAGCTAAAAGAAATATATATATATATATATATATATGTATGTATATATATATATGTGTGTATATACACACACACACACACACACACACACACACAGAGAGAGAGAGAGAGAGAGAGAGAGAGAGAGAGAGAGAGAGAGAGAGAGAGACAAAGGCTATGAGTAAAAGGTGAATTTGAGGAAATGACATAAAAATAATTAAGGGATAAAAAAAGAAGGGCACCAAGTGCAGAAGAGAGTGGTCAAATATATAAATTATTTCACATGAAGAAGAGTAAACGACCTATTAAAATGAGAGGATGATAGGAGAGTGGGTGATTGGGATCACTGGAACCTTACTTTTTTCAGTATTGGCTCAAAGAGGCATTAATATACACAATCAGTTAAATATATAAATTTATCTTACCAGACTAGAATTTAGTAAGGGAAGAGTCTAAGTAAAGGCTGGGGTTGGGAAGACATTGAGGGAAACAAGGGTGAAACTGACAGAAGAGAGGACCTGCAGAGATATAGGAGAAGGAAAATACTGTCAAAGAGTGAGGTTGAAAGGAGTGAGAAGAGAAATAGGAGGAAAAATGAATGGAGACAAATTGGATGACGAGTGTAAAAGAAAATGAAAAAATGCCAGAGGGGATGTGGAAAAATGGGGACCTCTTGTATTGTTGGTGGAGTTATGAACGACTCTAGACATTTTGGAGTACAATTTGATACTATGAGCAAAGAGCTATAAAACTGTGTATAACTTTTGATCCAGTAATATCACTACTAGATGTATATCCCAAAGAGATCAAAGAAAAGGAAGTATGGGGGCAGCTAGGTGGCACAGTGGATAGAGCACCAGCCCTGAAGTCAGGAGGACCTGAGTTCAAATCAGGCCTCAGACACTTAACACTTCCTAGCTGTGTGACCCTGGGCAAGTCACTTAACCCCAATTGCCTCAGGGGGGAAAAAAAGGAAGTATGATGTATCTGTACAAAAATATTTAGAAAATGTCTATTTGAAAATCAAGGGGAAACCCATCAATTGGGGAAATGACTGAACAAATTGTGGCATTTGATTGTAATGATAATGATTGAATGTAATGAATGTAATGTAATGTA
The DNA here is from genome assembly GCF_048593235.1 of Sminthopsis crassicaudata. Classification (NCBI taxonomy): domain Eukaryota; kingdom Metazoa; phylum Chordata; class Mammalia; order Dasyuromorphia; family Dasyuridae; genus Sminthopsis; species Sminthopsis crassicaudata. The sequence continues at coordinate 285,242,169 of NC_133620.1, forward strand.
CAATTGTGCTATAAGAAATGATGAGCAGACTGGTTTCAGACAAACCCGAGAAGTGAACCATGCAAAATGAATAGGCCAGAACCAGGACTATACATCCTAACAACAATATTGTAAGGACAAATCATCTGTGAAAGACTTAGCTACTTTGATCAAGACAGTGATCTAAGAAAATTGCAAATTCATAATGAGAGATGCTGTCCACCTTGAGAGAGAAAACTGATGAACTCTGAAAACAGATTAAACCACTTTTTTTAAACTTTCTTTAGTTTTGTTTTCCTTTGAACAACCTTATGCTGAGGTTCTCAGTTCATAAAGAAATTTCATTTTGGCAAAGTTCTTTGCAAAGCCTTCCTTCCCTAACCCCTTCCTGGTTTCTTCCTCAGGTTCTTCCACCCTTTTCTTTTCGGTAATCTTCCAGTGCTCAGCAAATAGCTTTATTCTTTTATTCTGCTTCTAGTTGATCACCCAGCCATCACTTGGGCATGATTCTTTCACCTCTTTGCCAATTGAAGGAATATATAAAAATGGGATTTCTAAAAAATTCCATTTATGGGATCCCATTTATGGCTGTTAGGCCAACTTAACTGGCATAATACTTTGTTGTTTTTCCTCAGACACTTTCTTACTAGGCCTATTACTAAGTAATATGGGAATATGGTATCATGGCCACACACACACACACACACACACACACACACACATATATATAACTGAAATAAAAGGAATTCTGAGAAACATGGGAAGAGTTTTTTTTTAATAAACCGATACAAGATGAAATAAAGAGAACCAAGAGAACAATGTATGCAATGACTACCACAATCTATGTGACAAGGTCGCTGAAAGGAAATGAAAATTTGTACATCCACAAATATGACCAGATCATATACAAACTCTGCTCTTGAGGCAGAGAAGTCAGGAGAGTACTAGGACGAAGAAATGTTCACTCAATCTGCTGTTAAATAAATACTTCTGAATGAACAAAATATTAAATGAGTACTTTTCATGTTGTTGAACCCTTTGTCAAATGTAGGACCAATCTCCCCCATTAGTCATGGTTTTAGGACAATAAGTTACTTCACCTGTATCAATGAAAAACATTTCTGAAAGATGGAAAATGTATCTGTTACGCCCCTATGGACTACTCTAACCTGGTAACTCCCCTTTGAGCTACTCTTAATGCCCGTTTGTCGATGGCACTTCTAGGCCACACTTACCCATCTTCAGACACCAACCGGGATGCCACAGAGACAGACCACCAGGAGGTAGGGGTGAAGTAAAAGAGAACTTTATTCCTAGATATCACATATTTATATCCCCTGGAGACCTGGGGCAAGGGGGAAGTTCTCTAGGAACCTGGCATAATGTAATTGACCCGAGAAGAGGGAGGGAGGCATGCTAGGCTTTGAGAGCACTAAGGAGGGAGACATGGTACCTGGAGTCAGACACAGCCTTCTGGGGATACGCCTGTGCCTTGGTACCTCTCATCCCTCAGGTACTCCCACATGCCTTGAGCTGCATTCCTTGCTTCTAGAGGCTTTTTAACCCTTACAGTATCCCTCATTAAAATGGGAATTCCTAAGGGAAGGTGTGGAGGTGGGGTCCTTGCAAAGGAGTAGCTTTGGGGAGAGATGTTTTTCCTACCCTTCAGAAGGGTAGATTCTGCATCTAGGAGCAGCTGACCAATAAGTATCCCAAAGGATTTGGGTTATAAGAAGTCCCCCTTAGTTTCATAGGATTTAGGAATGGTCTCATCTGGTGCAATTTCTTGAAAGACAATGTCTAGGTTCTTTTTTAATCATGACTTTCAGGTAGACCAATAATTTTAAATGATCTCTTCTGGATCTATTTTCTAGGTCAGTTGTTTCTTCAATGGGATATTTCACTTTTTTTTCTTTCTTTCTTTTTTTTTTTGTTTTTGTTTTACTTTATTGTATCTTGATTTCTCACATATTCGTTAGCTTCCATTTGATGAATTCTGTTTTTCCCCAGTGAGCTTTTGTATCTCCTTTCCCAACTGGCCAATTTTGCTTTTTAATGCATTCTTTTTTAGCTTTTTGTATTTTCTTTTGTTGGGGATCCAGGCTAATGGTGTGTGAGACAAGCCGAGTCTGGTAAAAAAATTTACTCTTAATCGATTCTGAGGCAAAGAAAAAGAAAAAGTTTATTTGTAGATCCCTAAGAGAATCAACCTTTTAGAGGACAAAAGCTCCAAAATGGGATTAGGAGTTTTGCTAGATGGTACATCCAGAGTACTTAATTTTGTGATCAGAGTTCTGGTCTTGGGGACTTTTGAAACAATAGGGAAGTTTGGGTTTGAATAGGCTTCAGGAAAGTTATAGAAAGTTTAATTGGTGGTAGTTCAAATCTATAGAAAGCTTAATTGGTGATGCTTAACATTAATTCAACTCTAATTGAAAGTTAATTAGTGGCACTTAATTTTAATTCAGCTCTATACAAAATTTGGTTGTCAGCTGAACTCTATAGAAAGGTTTAATTAGTAGTAGTTAACAGAAGTGTGGGGTTAGTTTCTAGGATTAAGGAATCTGGATTCAAGGTGACTGACTTTTAGAAGAGGGGTTTCCCATGCCATTTCCCCCCTGAAACAAGGACCTCCAAATGCTTTTGGGGAAAAGGGACGAAGGTCTCATCTGTAGTTTCTTCAAGCTGGCAAGAGTCGTAGAGATGTCCCTAGTTCATTTGCAGTTCATGTCAGGAGGGTTAACGGGATTGCAAGATAGCTGCAGCTGAGTCCAGAGGGTGTGTGTTTCCGTCAGTCCCAGAGTCTCCAGGTTGTAGAAGCAGTTGAAGGTTTGAAGCTCGAAAGCCTAGAAGAAACAATTCTCACAAGCAGTCTGAAAATGCAAGGACCAAATATGAGTAAAAAGGATGAGGAGAAACTGAGGCTCTAAGCTGAGATGGATCAGCTCCTTTTCTGTTGGTGTGATTACCTCTCTCTCCTTCCCCAAAGTACCAAGGGCCGGTCCGGATAGAGAATGAATTCACTACTCAATTCTGTGTTAAAACAAACAGGGATTTGGCTTCTAGAAAGGCCAAACCGCCTAGCAAGGGGACGCCAGTTGGCTGGCACAAGGTAAGGATACTGAGTGTGAGGAATACAATTTTAGAAATTGTTTTTATACATAATCAGGGTCATTGTATAGAGATGTTATCCAAGAGGTTCTGGAGATATTTGTAAATAAGACAGGAATTTCATTTGTGTCTCAAGTTATCTCCTTTAACCTCTCCTAAGACAGGAATTTCCTGTTAGTTATTTGTATCTTGGGCTATCTCTCTTTGACCTTATCAGAGTTAGTATGGGGGTTAAGAGAGACCATATCCAGGAGTCCCACCCAGAGGAAGAGTTCGGAGGAGCAAGGATTTTCTCTTGAATGTCCTTCATCCAGCCAGCTTTCCTTAAAATTTTTTCAGTGCTAAGTTTGACTTCCCTGGAATTATTAATATACATACAGCAAAAGGTATTGACCAAGGCACAAACACCCCCACTAGAAGCTAGGAGATAATCTAAGGCCAGACGATTATCCAGAACCATGTTGGCAAGGGACTCCAGGGATTCTTGAATCTCCCAGAGAGAATGTGCAGTTTCATTTGCCAGCTAGTTAATAGTGGCCATTAGGTTGGAGAGAACATTTCATGTTCTAAGTACCCTACCCAGGGCACTAGCATTGAAGTGCCCTTCTGAAAGTACCATAGAATAGTTTCCCAAAACCCTCTCCTTGGCCTCCTTGAAGGGGTGATATCAGAGGTGCTGACATTATATACAATGAAAGGGGTGCTTAGATAACCCAGGGTGCAAGCCCCATAATGTTTAAAAGGTGTAAGGCATCCGAGTGGAAAGAATCACAAGTGGGGGAGGGTCCCAAACAGAGATGTTTCTCCTAACAGGCCCCTTAGAAACATTAAAGTGGAGTGGAGGACTTACTTTGTAAAGGAAAGCATACCCCCCTGGCGCACGTGGTCCCCGAAGTTATATTTTGTAGCAGTCTCCTGGTTGCTTGTCCCCACAGATGATTATGAACGCATAACATCCTACCAATTGGAATGTTAGTTTTGAGGAGGTTATGGAGAAATTTCAAGGAAGGTGCTATATTAGCAATGTGGGTGAGCTTGCCAGGATAATCCCAGAATGGGTTCCCTACAATTAACTTTTAGGGGGTGCATAATCATAAGTGCACCTGGCCTGTGTCCCACCTATGCAGCTTGTGCAAGTTGCCGAGGTGAAATTTCGGCAGTTTTGAGAAGAGTCACACTGGCTGGCACCCACAGCATTGGTGGTACAGGTCAATATCCCCATCAGGGATTTGAACATGGCCATTAGGGTCTACGGTGACAACCACTGTCTCTGTGGTGTGGTAATGGGTAGATATGAGATCCTTCCCAGCCAGAAAGCAGGGAATAGTTGGGTCAGAGTAGTTCCCCTGGGGGTTGGCTAGTACAAAGGGGGGGGCATCTACTGAGGAGCTGGTGGCCTGTGGGAATGGAGCCTTTGCAAAGAATGCATTAGGCCAAATATGGGGCCCACCCTGGGGGTGGTGATGGAACACCCAGCAATCCTGGACACCCCCATTCCCTGCAGAGTTCCCGAGTCTGACCAGGAAGTTGTCACCCCATTGCTGAGGACCCACAGAGTAAGATCAGGAAAGCTGGAGAGAACGTATCAGGAGTAGGGTTCTCATAATGAGGAAGGAGATTAGTGTGAGAGGCTTCTTCCTCCAGCATTTTTCCCAGGCTTCTTTTGAAAGAGAAGTTTCAGGTCCTTTATGGGTTTGCAGGAATAGACTGGAATATCTGAAACAGAAGCAGCATTTTCAATCCTAGAAATATGAGTCCAGCTGGGGGACCCTTCCAGTTTAATTGCAGTTAGATGGTTAAGATGACCTTGTATGGGCCTTTCCCTCTACTCCTAAGGGATCAGTACCTTGGGGTTTCAAGCTTTTTAGATACACCATATCCTGGGTATTTACAGGGGAGTTAACCTGAGCAGGAGCATCTGTGGGTTTAGGGAGATGCTCGTTTGCATGTTCAGAAAGGGCCTTCTGAATTGCACTAAGCTGTGTAGCAAACCAAGTGACCAGATGCTGTTCTGGGTCAACAAGAATGTCCGTTGTTAGAAAGGGCCTTCCATAGAAGAGCTCAAATGGACTTAGCTTAATGGCCTGGGGGGGAGGGGTATTCTAACCCTAAGCAGTCCTAATGGGAGATTTTTAATCCAGTCTTCCCCAGTCTCAAGGCATAATTTAGTGAGGACTCACTTGAGGGTGTGGTTCATTTTCTGCACCTTCCCCAAGCTTGGGGTCTCCAGGCGGAGTGGAAATGATAAGTAATTTTAAGGGCTTTTGCTACAATTTGAGTCACCTGAGAAATAAAGACAGGGCTGTTATCACTCAGTAAAGAGCTAGGCAAACCGAAGAGAGGTATAATTTTGTTTAACAGGCATTTAGATACTTCTTGAGCCTTCTCAGTCCTACAGGGAAATGCTTCTACCCAGTTAGTGAATGTATCCATGAACACTAGAAGCAACCTGAAACCTCTGCAGGGGGGCATATGCGTGAAATCTAGTTGCTAGTCCTCGCCTCTGAATTGGCTTCAGGAGAGGGGGGGCTTAATAGCTCCCTCAGGATTCACCTGGGCACAAATTGGGCAGGCCTGGGAGACCTAGTTTATGGCCAGTGAAAACGCGTCCTACCAAGGAGTGGAGGGCATTCCTCCCCAGATGCGTAGCCTGGTGAAGACCAGAGATCAGTTTCCACTGATTTGCCTCTGGGACTAAGAGGTGGTCTGAGGGAATCTGGTACCAACCAGAGGGAGAAAGACTGTACCCCCTTTGTTCTGCCAGAGCTTTCTCCTGTGTGCTATAGGAAGGAGTAAAAGACTCAGACAGCTGGGCAATTAAAGGTGTCAATAGAGGCGTAAGGGCAGCCGTCTTAGCAGCTGCATCTGCCAGCCTATTTCCCTTAGCCTGAAGTGACTCTCCCTTCTGGTGCCCTCTGCAAAATATAACCGAGACCTCCTGGGGTTCATGGACAGCTTGTAAATAGGAGTAGAATTTCTCCCGAGTGTTTAATGGAAGAGTTTTTTTGCTGTCAATAAGCCCTTTTCTTTCCAAATAGCTCCATGAGCATGCAAAACATGAAAAGCATATTTGGAATCAGTGTAAATATTGACTCTCATCCCCTTCCCCAGTTCTAAAGCCCTGGTTAATGCTATGAGTTCGGATTTCTGTGCCGAGGTGCCAGGAGGCAACGGCTTAGCTTCCAGGGTGCTATAAAGAGATACCACTGCATAACCCGCCTTTCTCTCCCCATCCTTGAGGAAGCTAGACCCGTCCGTGAACCATTCCTCATCTGGGTTCTCTCAAGGGGGGTTTCCTTTAAGTCAGCTCTGCTAGAGTATACAGAGTCTATAATTTCTTTGCAATTATGGACAATCTCTCCAGATTGAGAGACATCAGGGAGGAGGGTGGCAGGATTTAAGGTGTGGCAGGTTCGAAGAGTCAGGTCAGGGGTATCTAGCAGGAGAGCCTGGTATTTAGTAAGTCTCCCACTTGAGAGCCACTGATGGCCTTTGGATTCTAGAATGCTTTGGACCCTGTGGGGGGTAAAAACCTGTAATGGCTGCCCCAAGGTTAATTTGGAGGCTTCCTCTATCAAGAGGGCCATTGAAGCTACAGCTCTGAGACAGGAAGACCATCCAAGAGTAACTGAGTCCACCTTCTTTGAGAAATGGCCTACTGGCCTGGGATCAGATCCCAGAGATTAAGGACTCCCAAAGCCGGCCCGCGCCTTTCATCTACATACAGAGTGAAAGGTTTCTGTAAGTCAGGCAGGGCGAGAGCAGGAGCAAGGTTTTGAAAGCATTGGCCTGCTCAGGTCCCCATTTGAGAGGGAGATTATCAGGACCTTGAATAGAATCATAGAGAGGCTTAGCAATAATCCTGAAATTTGGGCTCCAGATCCTGTAGAAGCCCGTCATACCTAGGAAGGTTCTCAGCTATTTCTTAGAAACAGGAGATAGGATACTTAAGATAGCCTGCTTCCTCTCCTCAGTTAGAGAGCGAGAGGTGGGGGTGAGGTTGTGACCCAAATATTTGACAGATTGGCAGGCAATGTGGACCTTGGATAGAGAGACCCTGTAACCTCTTGAACTAGGAAATTTAAGGTTTTTATGGTCACTGCCAGGGACTCCTCTCTCTAGTAGGGCTGCAGAGCAAGATATCATCCATATATTGAATAAGGCTGCTGCAGGGCAGCTCAAGGTCTCTCAAATCTTTAGTTAAGGATTGCCTGAATAAATGTGGATTATCTCGGAAGCCCTGGGGTAGAACAGTCCAAGTTAACTGGTGTGGGAGCTCTCCTAGCTTAGCCCATTCAAAGGCGAAGAGAAATAGGGAGTCCTTGTATAGAGGAATACAAAAGAACGCGTCTTTTAAGTCCAGGGTGGAAAACCATTGAGTATTCCCTGGAATTTTCATGAGGATTGTATAGGGGTTGGCACTATGGGATGGATTGGGATAATTGCTTCATTAATCGCCCTTAGGTCCTGCACCATACAATAATCTCCATTTGATTTCTTAATAGGAAGGACAGGAGTGTTGCAAGGAGATTGGCAGGGAATTAGGAGTTTAAACTTAAGAAACTTTTCAATTAAAGGTTGTAACCCAATCCTATCCTCCTGCTTAATTGGATGCTGCCATCTATGTGGGAACACAGTAGGATCCCGTAGCTTAACGAGGGCTGGTGTAGCATGCGTTGCCCTTCCAGGAATGCCCTGGTCCCAGACGGAAGAGTCTATGTCCTCCCAGATTTCATAAGGAACATGGGAGGGTCTCAGAAGGAGCACAAAAATATCATTTGGAGGTTTGAGCAGAGAGAGTTGGGTTCCCAGCTTCTCCATTAAATCCTGACCCAATAGAGGGGCGGGACAGGATGGAATAATTAAGAAAGAGTGTGGAAACAGCAAATCCCCATACCGACAAGGTAAGGGAAAAGTTTCCAAGCAGCTCTGGATACTCCCTTCAATCCCCATCACCTTATGGGGGGAGGGGTGGGTTGGACCAGAATGCATTAACAGAACCGAAAAAGAGGCCCCAGTATCAAATAGAAAATTAATGTGCTTACCTGCCAAGTCTAGAGTCACCCTGGGTTCGGCTGCACTGATGGAGAAAGGTGGGGCCACGCCGAACCCCGGGCCCCATCACTCCGAGTCCTGAGAGGACTGGAGGGTGAGGTTTCAGGTGGTGGCTCTACCCCTCTCTGGGCAGTCCCTCTTCCAGTGTCCTTCCTTCTGACATTCAGGACAAGGATCGGGAGGCTTTTTCCGTGGGCATGTTTGGGCCCAGTGACCCTGCCCTTTGCACCTGAAACATGAATCGTTATGCTCTCTAGAAATGGCGGCCGCTAAAAGTGGGGCCTGTTCTTTATTTCTGGCTCTGGCCCTGTGATCCTTCTCCATTGCTGCTTCCTGGTCTCTATTATTGAACACCCTAAAAGCAACTTCTAATAATTGAGTCATAGGGTTTGAGGCCCTAGAGCCAATTTTTGTAGTTTCCTTCTAATGTCTAGGGCAGACTGGTTAATAAAATGCATGCTAAGAACTGTGACACCCTCCTGAGAAGTGGGGTCCAGATTAGTGTATTTTCTCAGGGCCTCTTCCAATCAACCTTGGAAGAGGGCAGGATTCTCCTCAGCTGTTTGAGTAATCCCCCTGAGCTCGTCCTAATTAACTTGTTTTTTGATTCCTTTCCTCATGCCCTCAATGAGGCAGGTTAGTAGGTGGTCTCTCCTCTCTCTGTCCCTGCTTCCCTCTTGGTAGTTCCATGAGGGGTCTGATAGGGGTACAGCAACAGCCCCTGCCTGGTACCTAGGAGAGGAGGAGGAAGCCATATCGTCCCCGAATTTCTGGGCTAAATCCCAGATTCGCCTTTTCTCCTCTATGGTACAAGAAGAGAAGGTTATAATACTAATATCTCCCCAGGAAATATCACATTGGAGGGTGATGGTTTTAAATCCCTCAATATATTTAGTAGGATCCTCAGAATATCTGCCCAATTTCTCCTTGATTTGGGAGAGATCCGACATGGAAAAGGGCACTTGTACTCTGAGTACTCCCCCCTGAGGGTCAGCAACTTCCCTCAAGGGGAAGAGTTTACCCAAACCAATGTCCTGATTAACAGCTGTAGCCCAATCTGGCTCTTGTGGAGAAGAAGGAGCTCCAGCTTCAGCACAAGAAGGGCAAAGGCCTTGCATCTGGCCCCACTCAGAGAGAGGCGGAAGGGATTGGGTTGAGGAGAAAGGGAGCCCACTTCATGTATGAGAAGGACTAAGAAGTGGGGGTTGGGCAATTCCAGAACTTGACTCCGGTGAAGAGGGCAGTTGTATATCTTGGGACCCCGGATCCTGTTTCTGATAAGGAGGAGATTCTGGAGTGCAAGCGTTCTGCAGAGAGCCGGAGGGTAGAACAGACACTTCTTGTGCCCCTGAAGGATTGGAGAAGAAGGGATCATCTAAAAGGTCAGTTTCTTCCTCTCCATTAAACTTAGCAAGCAATACTTTGCAAGTTAGTCTTAATTTAGGTTCTTGTGCTAGAGCCATATCCATAAGGCTTGGATATAAGGGACTTCAATCCACTTCCCTTGTCTCCTGCAATATAAGTCTAACTCCTTAACAATCCTGTAATCTATTTAGCCATTAATTAGCCATTTTTCATGGTTCCCTAAGACATACTTAGGCCAAGCAGTTTTACAAAAATAAATTAGCTTTTTAGTTTTGAGATCTCTTATGCCGAATTTGTCCTTGTTTTTTAAGAGACAGCCTAAAGGTGAGTCTTTAGGAATGGATGAACAAAACTGTCCCATTCTCGCCTTAAGCTTCAAAAAATACTCAAAAGTCTTAAGAGCCTTAGTAAGCACCCCAGATATTCCCAATAGCTTTTTTTTCTTCTCCAAGGCGTTCCTTGAGAGAGAGAGAGAAAATGAAATCGCAGAAATTCCCTAAGCAAAAGACTTTGCTTGAGTGAGAAGCTCCAGGCAGACCAAATTAATCCGGATCTTTGGCTGCTTACAGCTATGGGGGTTCAGAGAAAGAGGGGGCTTACCTACAGCCGGGCTCTGTCTATCTCCCTGTATGGGGCCACCAAATTGTTGGGGATCCAGGCTAATGGTGTGTGAGACAAGCCAGTCTGGTAAGAGAATTTACTCTTAATCAATTCTGAGGCAAAGAAAAAGAAAAAAGTTTATTTGTAGACCACTAAGAGAACCAACTTCTTAGCTGACAAAAGCTCCAAAATGGGATTAGGAGTTTTGCTAGATGTTACATCCAGAGTACTTAATTTTGTGATCAGAGTTCTGGTCTTGGGGGCTTTTGAAACAATAGGGAAGTTTGGGTTTGAATAGGCTTCAGTAAAGTTATAGAAAGTTTGATTAGTGGTAGTTCAAATTTATAGAAAGCTTCAGCTCTATTGAAAGTTAATTAGTGGTACTAAACTTTAGTTCAGCTCTATAGAAAATTTGGTTAGTGTCAGCAGAACTCTATAGAAAGGTTTAATTAGTGGTAGTTAACAGAAGTGGGGGGTTAGCTTTTAGGATTAAGGAATCTGGGTTCAAGGTGACTGACTTTTAGAAGAGAGGGGTTTCCTGCGTCACTTTTACATCTCTCAATTCTTTCCCTAATTTCCCCCCTATTTCTCTAACTTACTTTTCAAATTCCCTTTTGAATGCTTCCATGGCCTGAGATCAATTCTTATTTTTCTTGGATAGAGGAGCTTTGACTTTATCATCTTCTGAAGGGAGGTTTTGATCTTCTTTGTGACCAGAATAACTTTGAATGGTCAGAGATTTTCATTTTTTTTTCTGCTCATTTCCCTAGTATATGACTTTGCTTTTAACTCTATTAAAGTAGGATTCTGTTTCTTCTTTTTAAAAAATTATTAAAGCTTTTTATTTACAAAACATATACATGGGTAATTTTTCAGCATTGATCCTTGTAAAACCTGTTCCAAATTTTTTCCTCCTTTCCCCCATCCCCTCCCCTAGATGTCAGATAATCCAATATATATTAAATATGTTAATAAGAAATATATGTATACATAGTTATAGTTATCTTGCTGCACAAGAAAAGCTGGATCAAGAAGGAAAAAAATGAGAAAGAAAATGCAAGCAAAGAACAACAAAAAGAATGCAAATGTTATGTTGTGGTCCACACTCATTTCCCATAGTCCTCTCTCTGGATGTAGCTGGTTCTCTTCATTAATGAAAAATTGGAACTAATTTGAATCATCTCATTGTTGAAAAGGGCCATGTCCATCAGAGTTGGCCATTGTATAATCTTGTTGTTGAAGTGTATATTGATCTCCTGGTCCTGCTCATTTCACTCAGCATCAGTTCATGTAAGTCTCTCCAGGCCTCTCTGTATTCATCCTGCTGGTTGTTTCTTACAGAACAATAATATTCTAGTGTAAAGAAAATGCTTAACTCTGGGCAGTCACTTCATTTGTGAATGCCCTAGTACTACTCTGCATTTTTACATTGCCAGGCTCTCCTAATTCCTAGGCCTTCAGAGAGTCCTCTGGCCACTGACTTTTGCAGTTATAAACCAACTCTACCCACACAACCTCCTGCCTCAGAGGCCAACTCCCTTTTTACCTCCTGAGCCCTCCCTACCAGCTGAGGTGGGTACAGGCTCCATGGCACATCTCAAAGAGAGAACAGTGCTTCATTGCTCCTAACAAAAATTTTCTATTTGGTGATCAATAATGCTCTCTAGTTCTTCTTTGGTCAGAAATTCCTTCCTTCTCCACAGATCTGAGAGACATACTATCCTATGTTCTTCTAATTTGCTTATAATATTCTTTATGTCTAGATCATGAACCCATTTCAACCTGATCTTGGTATATGGTGTTAGGTGGGGGTCAATGCCTAGTTTCTACCATACTAGTTTCCAATTTTCCCAGCAGTTTTTGTCAAATAGTGAATTCTTATCCCAAAAGCTGGGACCTTTGTGTTTGTCAAATACGAAATTGTTATAGTGGTTGACTATTTTGTCCTGTGAACCTAACCTATTCCACTGATTGATTTCTTGTTTCTTAGCCAGTACCAAATGGTTTTGAGGACTGTTGCTTTATAATATACTCTTAGATCTGGTATAGCCAGACCACTTTCATTTGTCTCTGCCAGCTTCTGCCTCTAGCTTCCTTCAAATGTCTCCAAATCCAAAGGTTTGTGCTTCAGCCTCCAGCCACAACAAAGATGGAAGATGGAATGAATCTGTCTCAGCCTCAGAAAACATCTAGTGCGCTTGTCCTTTCTTGCCCTGACAGCTCTTCCTTATATGTTCTACACTGAGTATACACCAATCATTGTATCACTAGGAAATCATTATTTGTTGTAGGATTAAATCAATGCTAAACTAGATTTAACCATTGTCTCCTCAAGTCCAATTACTTAGTACCTTATAAGACTCCTAATATAGTTTTTTTTAAACATAACCCTTGCAAAACCTTGTATTCCAAATTATTCTCCTTCTTTTTCCCCCTTCCTCCTCCCCTAGGCAGCACACAATTCAATACAGGTTACTACAAGTCTTCTAAACCTATTTCTACGTTTGTCATAGTGTGTAAGAAAAATCAGCACTTTGATTTGTTCTACCTTCAGTCTCCATAGTGCAGATGATTCAGGTGGTTCTCTTCACCACAAGTGTATTAGAATTGCCTTGAAGTATTCATTGTTGAAAAGAACTAAGTCCATCACAGTTCATCATCCCATAATCTTGTTGCTGCTATGTACAAAATTCATGTGGCTCTATTCCCTTCACTTAGCATCAGTTCATGTAAGTCTCCCCAAGTCTTTTTGAAAAAATCCTGCTGACGCTCTCTAATAGAACAATAATATCACATTTCATTCACATACCATAACTTATTCAGACATTCCCCAGTTGATGGGCATCCACTCACTTTCCAGTTCCTTGCCACTACAAAAAGGGCTGCTACAAATATTTTTGCATGTGTGAGTACTTTTTCCCATTTTTAAATTTATTTATTCCCAGTAGAGACACTGCTGGATCACAGGATATGCACAGAAACTAGTATTTCTTTTTTTTAAATTATCTTTTATTAAAGCTTTTTATTTTTTATTATTATAGCTTTTTTTGACAAAACATATGCATAGATAATTTTTCAACATTGACCTTTGCAAACACTTCTGTTCCAGCTTTTCTCCTCATTCCTTCCACCCCCTCCCCTAGATGGCAGGTAGTCCCATACATGTTCAAACATGTTAAAGTATGTTAAACACAACATATGTGTACATATTTAAGGAAAACAAAAATGCAAGCAGTACACACTCATTTCCCAGTGTTCTTTCGCTGGGTTTATTCTGTTCATCACTAATCAACCGGAACTGAATTGGATCCTCTTATTGCTGAAGATAGCCACTTCCATCAGAATTGATCCTCATATAATATTGTTGTTGAAGTGTATAGTGATGGCCTGGTTCTGCTCACTTCACTTAGCATCAGTTCATGTAAGTCTCTCCAGGCCTCTCTGGAATTACCCTGCTGATCATTTCTTATAGAACAAAAATGTTCTATATCCTTCATGCATCATAACTTGGTCAGCCATTCTCCAACTGATGGGCATCCACTCAGTTTCCAGTTTCTTGCCACCACAAAGAGGGCTGCCACAAATGTTTTTGCACAGTGGGTCCCTTTCCCTCCTTTATAATCTCTTTAGGATACACACCCAGTACAAACACTGCTGTATCAAAGGGTATGCACATTTTGATAGCCCTTTTGGCATAGTTCCAAATTGCTCTCTGTAATGTTCTGTTGTCTCCAGAAACTGCCAATGGCTCTCTGGGAGGAGATCTGCTGTCTCAACTCAATCTTCTGGCCAGACTCTTCTTCCTGTAGAGAGCCGTCCCAACTCTGACCTAGAGTAGACTCTTCTGCCTTGCTCAGTGTTGCTTCTTTTATCCTCGAAGAGATTGTAGTGAGAACTCAACAGGGCTTGTGAGAAACATTTCAACCAATGAACATGCTCCTTTTAAAAGGGCATGTGAGAACTCAGGGACTTAAAGGCTTCTTTAACTCAGGCTTCTTTTTTTTTTTTTTTTTTTTTTTTTTTTGAGGCTGGGGTTAAGTGACTTGCCCAGGGTCACACAGCTAGGAAACGATAAGTCTCAGATTTGAACTCTGGTCCTCCTGAATTCAAGGCTGGTGCTCTATCCACTGCGCCACCTAGCTGCCCCCTAACTCGGGCTTCTTAAAGGTGCAAACTTCTTTTAAACATGTAAACTCTACCTCAGAACTCCTTTTAAAGGTGTAATCTCCTTTAAATATGTGAACTCCTCCTCAGAAGTTCAAAGGTGAAAACTCCTCTTAAAGGCCCGAACCAAAGGTGTGAACTAGAGAATTGTTAAGTACCTACTTAGCACTTAGTAAGAACCTAACAGCTCTCCAGAATGATTGAATCAGTTCACAACTCCACCAACTATATATTAGTGTCTCTGTTTTCTCACATTGCCTCCAACATTTGCATTATCTTTGTCTATCATTTTAGCCAATCTGAGAGATGTGTAGTGGTACCGCAAAGTTGTTTTAATCTTCATTTCTCTGATCAATAATAATTTATTATTATTATATTAATATAATCAAAATTATCCATTTTGCATTCAATAATGTACTCATACTGTAGGCCATAAATTGCTTCCTTCTCCACATATCTGAGAGGTAAACTACCCTTTGTTCTTCTAATTTGCTTATAGTTACACTTTTTATGTCTAAATCATGAACACATTTTGACCTTATCCTCATATAGGGTGTTAGGTGTAGGTCAATGACTAGAATCTGCCATACTAATTTTGAATTGTTGTCAAATAGTGAGTTCTTTTCCCAGAAGCTGGGGTCCTTGGGTTTATCAAACACTAGATGACTACAGTCATTCACTATTGTGTTGTGAATATAATGTGTTTCATTGATCAACTATTCTACTTCGTAGTCAATACCAAATAGTATTGATGATTGCTGCTTTATAATAAAGTTTTAAGACTAGTACAATTAGGCCAGCTTCATTAGAATTTTTCATTATATATATTTATATTATTATTATTTATATTACTATATTAAGGTCAAAACTTTTTGTACAAACAAAACATGCCATTCTCCAATTGATAAATGGTCAAAGGATATGAACAGACAATTTTCAGATGAAGAAATTAAAACTATTTCTAGTCATAAGAAAAGGAGCTCTAAATTATTATTGGCCTATAGGGCCAATACTCTTTAGGGAACTCAGTCTATAAACTTCTTTCTCTGTTTTCGCCCTTCTTGTTTTCAGGAAGAATATGTGGCCTGAATTCTGTATGAAGGCCTGGAACAATTCAGAATACAGTATATCAATATGTGCACCTGATCAGTAAAAATCAGATAAACACTTACATTCTCCCAATAAACTGTCTCTCTCCCATACTATTTTGTGTATTTGTTCCAGGTCCCACCTGCAATCACAGACACAGCAGAGCAAATCAAAGAATTCTTAAGTCAAAGTTTTATTTTCTCCTGCAAATAGCCAGAACATCTCCACATTGTCATTCCATTCCCCCAAACCCCCACTAAAACATAAATGTCAATTGAAATTGTGGAGAAAAGTTGAAGATTCAAGAAAAATCATTCACAATGCAAATTTTTCCAAGGAGAAAAATATCAGAGTTTAGTGAACCATCAGATGTTAAGGCGATCCAAGGCAATCCCAATTGACTTTGGACAGAAAATTCTATTATCATCCAGAAAAAGAACTATGGAGATTGAATGTAAATCAATACATGCTACATTCTTTTCTTCTAGTTTTTTCTCTCCCAACATGATTCATAAAGCAATGTATATTAAAAATAGATAAGTTTTTTTTTTTTTTAAATGTTAAGGAAAGATCATTCCCAAAGTCTTTTGGCTTTTACTGTTAGTTTCATTGCCTAAAATGTGAAACTGGTAGAAAGTAGGAAGAAAGATATGGGAGGCCTTAGATAACAGATTGAGGGCATTAGAGATGCTTCTCTGAATTTGCTCCGTGGAGTACAGTGATGATCACAGGGGCCAATCTGGGAAGGGAAGGCAAAGGTCAACAGGAAGAGGACAAGAATTAGGATGAGAATTATCCTTTTTTCTTTCTTGAGTCCACAGATGACAATTCTCTCAAGCTGAAGAAAGAAAGGCAGATTAAGGAGCATCCTCAAATTCACCTCAAGCCTCTCTTCCCTCTCAGCACTCATTTGTCCCCTTCATTTGTCCCCTTCACACCAGCCTCAGAGTCTCACCTTTGGCTGACAGAGAGACATCTGACCCCTGTGCACTATCATTGCCTGGAGACAAAAGAGGGAAACAACCAGTCCGGGACACACATTCCAGAACCAGGGGATGGGAAGGCAAAGGGACCCAAGGGGGGGACTTTCAGTAAGTCTCTTCTCTGACTTCTCATTTCCCAAGTCCCAAAGATACCATGGGCTGGCTCCTCCTTCCTCCCTTCCACATCAGCCTTTCACTTACCTGCAGCCTGAACATAATCCCCTCCTTTTCCACCTGGGAAAGAAAAACAAATTCCATAGTCCAGGAGAGGAGACCACACTAAGACCCCAGAAGTTCACTGAGCTGTGTTGCAGACACAATAAATGACACTGACTCTATCCCCCCCCCTCCAGTTCAATACCTAGCTCTCAGAGGAAAGGGGAAAAGAGGCACCAGGAAGGGCACTTTCCAACCCCAGTCCTGCATCACAGGTTCTATCCTGGTCTGGCCCAGTGACAGAACTCCCAGTCTGTTTAGCAGAAACCCCTGTGTCCATTTCTATGAGTCTGAAGCAGGTTCCCCTCAGCCAGCCTGTTGTACCACTACAAGGTACACTCCAGAAAGTGTCTTCCACTTACAGGTTTATTCATCTAGAACCTGAGGCCTGGCTGACAGTCTCTTAGCTGGGAAAGAGAGAACTTGGGGAGAGACGGACAAGCTCAGAGGAAGCCTGGATCTCCACGGTGCCTGTGCCTAATGACCCCTTCCAGTCCTGCCCACCTGAAGTCTTCTTCCTCCAGACCACACCTCCAGCAATGACAGCAGTGAGGAGGAGGAGGGCAGCAGCAAGGACCCCCACAATGATCCAGGGGGAGGAGGACTCTGGCTCTGGAATGGAAAAGGGAGCTGGAAGGCTGGGATCCTCTCTGGCCTGAGATTCACTGACCCTTCCCTCACTCCCCCTGCAGCTCCCCCTCCCTCTGCTCCCTCTGGGAGGTGGGAACGGCCACCCCCCAGCCCCCCTCACGATCCTTACCCCATTTCAGGGTGAGGGGCTCAGACAGGCCCTCGTGCAGAACTCGGCAGCTATATTTCCCTTCCTGGCCCGAGGTCACCCCCACAGCCGCCCACTTCTGGAAGGTGCCATCTCCAGCAGGCCTGGTCTCAATGAACTCTGTGTCCTGGTGCTGTTCCTCCCCATCCCTCAGCCAGGTCAGAGAGATCTCCGAGGGGTAAAAGTCCTGGGCCCGGCACTGCAGGGTCACCTCCCCATTGGAGGCGCTGTGACGGGTCACTCGGGCAGAAGGGGGATCTGGGGGCAAAGGTCAGAGGCATTTCCAGGCTTGCCCTTTACCCCTTGCCCTTCAGGGCCATAAGGTCAGACAGGGAAAAGGGCACACCGCACAATCCGGGCCCTGAGGTCCTTGGGTGCCTGGATGAGAACTCGGGGCTGAGGCTGCAGGGGAGGTGGAAGGGGGAGGCTGAGGCCTAGAGGGCGGAGCACACTCGGGCTGATGGGGGGGGGGGGGTACCTGGTCTCTGCAGAGTCTCCTTCCCCATCTCCAGGTACTTCTTCACCCACAGCACGCACGTTTCCTCCAGGTAGGCTTTAGTTCCCTCTGCAAAGCTCCTCTCCGCCTCCCACTTGCGCTTCGTGTTCACCGCCTGGTCCGCCGCAGCCGTCCATGTGAGGGTCTCCGTGTCCAGGGCGAGGTAGTCCTGCCCGTCGTAGCCGTACTGACTAAACCCGCGCTTGAAGGAGAGGTCCGGGGAGACCTCGCAGCCGTACATGTGCTGGAAGGTGTGGACCCCTGACCGCCCCCCGCCCCAGGGTCAGCACCTCCAGCCTCTGCCCCACAGGGCTGACCCTGGGACGCCCCCCCAGGGCTCCCGAAGTCATTGGGGGGGTCCTCCCTCAGTGGGACCCGCAGGGACCGTGGGATGGGTCCGGACCCGGCTCCTCCCCGCTCCTCACGTGATGAGTGACCCCGGCCCGTCACTCACCGCCCTCGCTCTGGTTGTAGTAGCCGCGCAGGTTCTGCAGGCTCACTCGGTAAGTTTGTGTGGCCCCCTTACAGATCTGCGTGTTCCGCTCCCAGTAGTCCGGGTCCTCATTCTGCACCTTCTCTATCCACGCCGCCCGCGGCTCCATCCTCTGACTCCCGCTGTCGCTGTCGAAGCGCACGAACTGCTGATCGTCCACGTAGCCCACGGAGAGGAACCTCGGCTCCCCGAGCCCGGGCCGGGACACGGCGGTGTAGAAATACCTCATGGAGTGAGAGCCTGAGACGTGGGGACGCGGGCCGGGCTCAGGGCGGTGACCGCGGGCCCGACCCCGGCTGCCTGGTGTCAGGGGTCAGGCCCGGGTGTGACCCCTGACCTCGTCCCGCCCGGGTGTGAGCCCGGACTGTGAACAACAAATCTGGAGGTGCCGCCTCACCCCTGGAATCCCAGCCCCTCTGCCCCACACTGCTGGTGCCCCGCCGTAGTAAGATGTCACAATTTTAATTTATATACTATGCCAGTATTAATTTTTTTTTAGTCTTAAAATAATCTAATTACATTATGTCCATGATACAAGACATACTTATATATAGAACATTCATATATATTCCCCTATCATATAAGCATGTAAATTACATATCATGTTATAATAAATATTTATGTATGTAGAGCATACATTTATTTACCACTAGCATATAATAATATACATGTTAATCATATATTACTAATTACATTAATATAAGTATTACTAATAATTATGTAACATGCCGATCATTACCTAATAAATCTCACATAATACATAATATGTTTCTCACTTTAGCGCTTTGAGATCCGCACAACCCCTCTCCTGACAACAATACAGTAGGTCCTAGTGGCCCTCGGACTGGGCGTTGCCCCCCCCCCTCCCAACACCGAAGCTCTCTCCTCTGGTCCGGGTCTCGGGTCCCTCCCACTTCTCACCCTCGGCCCCCCACTATGTGTCCTCGCCGGGCCCCTCCTCACCCTCGCCCCTAAATCCTCTGTGTTCTTAAAAAAGCCTCTGGTTCTCCGTCCTCCCCCTCCCTGCGGGGGCTCCCAGGCTCCGCTCCTTAGCGCCCCCGCACTGTCACACCCTTCCTCCTGCACCTCTTTCCCAGCGCCCGCGCCCTCACACCCACCCACCCCCTGACCCCGGCCCCAGGCCGCTCTCCGCCTGCGGAACCCCAGCTAAGGGACGGCGGTCACCGCCCCCGGCCACACTCGTTCGCCGCTTCTTCCTCCCCCACCGCCGAGACTGCAGCTTTCTCACTGCGGGGGGTGGGGGCTTGGAGGAGCTTTCCGTGGCAGACCCCCATCCCGCCCCCAGTCTCCCAGGGACACTGTGTCCGGTCTCCCGGCGGCCGGGGAGTGCTGTTCTCCACTTACCCGCCCGGGTCTCCGTCAGGGCCAGGGCCCCCAGCAGAAAGAGAGCGCGCGCCTGAGAGCCCATGATGGACAGGCAGCCGGCAAGATCCCTGACAGCAGGTTACCTTCGGGTTATATAGGAGGAATCCTTAACTTCTGATTGGCTTCGCTGAGTTCTGCCAGCCAATAGGAAACGGGAGCCAGAAAACGTCATCGGGGAATGGGCAGAATAAACCTGCCCAGGTTAGAGACCAAAACTGAAACTGACCTGAGAAAACCCCCAGCGTTATAGCCTTGGTCTCTTTCTGCGTTATTCCCGGAGCTCTCTCCTGCCTCCCGTCCTTCCTCAGGGACCCACAGCCCTGGTGCTCTCGGCCTGAACAGAGAAAAATCAGGTCCCAGCCGCAGCCCCTCCCCCTGGCCTTCCAGCCTCCGGCCCTCCTCAGTCCCTGCCCTTCCCCGGGGAGTTAGCAAGACCTGAGTTCTAATCCAGCCCTCAGACAAGTTACTGGCTGTGTGACTCTGAGCAAGTCACTAACCCTGTCTGGTTCATTTTTCTCTTGTGTGAAATGAGCTGGAGAAGGAAGCGGTAAACCACGCTCTTTTCTCTGATAAAAAGAATCCCCAAATGGGGCCACAAAAAAAGAGACACAATAAAAACAGGCGGGAACAACTTAATTATTAAGATGGGGAGATGAGGGGAAGAATACAATTTCAGCATAAAGTAAACTCCGAACTGCCTCATATAGGAAGGAATCCATTCCTCGTAAACTTTGTCAGAAACAAAGGCCTTGGGCACATTTGGGAGGTTTCCTTCTTTCTTGTCTCAAACTCCGACTAGGAAACCACTGAACTGCATATTTTATAGAGAACATAAAATTAGCCTTAGAAAGAATCAAACACGTTAGAAAATGGGGACCAACAGCGTTAACAGATTTTCTCACAAGATTACAGAGATAGCAAGGAGCAAGTTTGAGCTAGGAACCTCCGTGCTGTCATTCCTGACCCAATCCTCCTCCTACCCCCTTGTTCTAGAGAGTCCTGAAATGACTGATGAAGGACATCTTACCCCTTCAAATCATGTTGAAGTCAATACTACTTAGAGAGACACTGGAAGACTTGGGTAATTCCATTTTTGTTAACATTTCTTCTATTAAAGCATTCAAATCAATTATTTCTTCTTTTGAGCCCAATGGTGAATAAGAAAATTCCCCTAATACTCCCTTGTTATTTTCCTTTGTGCTTTAATTCTCCATAGCATTAATGTCTGACACACCAGTTTTCTAGGAGAAATGTAGAAAAGTTCTTCCATTTTCCCCATTGAAAATTTAAGAAGGCTCCTCAGCCCTCCACTTTCACAACTCCCAACAGTCCCCTCTCTCAGAGCCATTTATAGTCTCCTTCTTCCCAAATTCCTATAACCTATAGTTCTCCAAGACCCTGCTTTGGTCAGGCCAGACCTGGACTGTAATCGTGGCACCACATCTTAGAAAAGGCCTGAGCAAACAAGCCTGTGTCCTGGAGACAAGGACAAGAATGATGAGGGGACTGCATGAAGGAACTGAGGATTTTTACCCAGGAGAAGAAAAGATCCTGAATGAACAGGATGGTTATTTTTAAGTATTTGGAGGACTGTTTGGAACATAAATGAGATATTCTAAGAGGGCACATCTGGGAACTGAATGTATATTGCAGAGATGCTGACTTTATCTAAGGATTCTGTCTAGAAGTGTAATGGTAAGCCTCTGGAAGTAATAATCCCCCCCCCCCCAGGTCCTCAGGCAGAGACTAGATGGTTGAGATGTAGAAGAGATTGTGATTCGGAGAAGCTGGAATAAATATCTAAGGAGGTTTGGAACTCTTAGTCTCTGATTCTGAGCCATCAACCCCATCAGCATCCATTCCTGCAAGTGAAAATGCCAGTTAGGCAAAAAGAACAGGGAAGGAAAAGAAAAAAAATAAACTGAGATCCCAAGCATACATATATTGTTTACTACATGTTTTAATATGATATTGTCTGCAGTTTCAGAGCATAGGGGATATGGAACTTAAGGGAAAACTTTAGCTGTGGTAACTGGAGGGATTTAGAGGCATTGTAGGCATTGTAGGTTCGGGGCCATTGGCAAAGTTAGGTATGGCGCCACTCAAAAGAAAGTACCAAAGATCAGAGTCCTGCAAGTACTGAAAGAGACAGAAAGATGGACAGGGACAGAGCCAAAAATCTTCAGAAATGAAGGAAAATGGCTTCCCAAGGAAAGAAACCTGAGATATTTGTTAATTTGGCTCTAAGGAAAAGGACTGCAGGGATCAATTAAAAAAACAACTAAAAGATTTATCTTGAGATTAAATAAATGACTGCTAACTCACAGAGGATCTGATTGTTGTTGCCCTTCTTGAAGAGGACCATGACATTAAAAACTGATGCCATGACATGCAAGTGAATTGGATTTGTGATGGAGGGCTGTGCAAGATCGCCTGCTTCACTGTCTCCTCCAGAACCTTCTGGGTCTAGTTGCCAATTACAGATCAGGATGACTGGTGAAGGCCCTGGATGCTGTGGGAGGCCTTCGTCTCTGAGGACATGCCTACTCAGGGAGTAAGACAAGGTAGCGCTTGAGGCAGAGAATGGCTTCTGTCTCCTAAGCAATTCAATCAATCAATAATTGTGGGAGAGATGACCCTGAGGGTTTCTGGACAAAACAGAAAAGATTGCTCTTGACATTCACTCTCAGTCAATCAGTATCCAAAAAATGACTAATTGGCAAAGACTGCTCTCTGGTGCCATCTACAGGCATTAGGAGAGTGAAGGGGCAGGTTAATAAGTATGAGTAATGTAGTGGGGAGGAACTGGAAACTGAGAGGAATGGCTGAATAAGTTATAGCATATGAATGGAATGGAATATTACTGTTTTATACAAAAACGATCAGGACGATTTCAGCCCTGGAGAGACTTACATGAACTGATGCTGAGTGAAATTAGTATAATCAAGAGAACACTGTACAGCAATAACAGAGGTATGTGAGGATCAAGTATGATAAACTTGGCTATTTTTCATAAATGAGGTGATTCAGGTCAATTCGAATAGACTTGTGATGGAGAGAGCCATCTGTATCCAGAAATTGGGGACTGAACGTGGGTCACAATACAGTCTTTTCACCTTTTTGTCATTTGCTTGCTTTTTTCCCCTCATTTTTTTCTTTCTGATATGATTTTCTTGTGCAGCATGATAAATGAGGACATTTGTTTAGAAAAATTGTACATGCATTGAATCATTTGGTGTCTGGGATGAGAGGTAGTGGGAAGGGAGGAAAAAAAATTTGGAACAAACGTATTTGCCAGGATGAATGTTGCAAACTATCTTTGCATGTATTTTGAAAATCAAAAGCTATTATTAAATTTAAAGAAATAAAAATAAATGGCTGAAAAACAAATCATAGAAACAATAATTTCATACAAGAGAATGACAATAATGAGACAACATACCAAAACTTATGAAATGCAGCCAAAGCAGTTTTTAGGAGGATTTTTATGTCTCTAAATGTTTACATGAATAAAATAAGAAGATAATGAATTGGGCTTGCAACTAAAAAAGCTAGAAAAATAACAAGTTAAAAACCTCCACTTGAATACCAAATTAGAAAGTTTGAAAGTCAAAGAAATATTGTAATCAAATGGAAAGTAAGAAAATTATTGAATGAATAAACAAAATGAAGAGTTAGTTTTATGAAAACACCAACAAAATAGACAAACCTTTGGTTAATTTCACTAGAAAAAAGAAAGAAGAAAGCCAAATTACCAGGACTGAAAATGAAAAGAGTGAATTTACCACCAGTGAAAAGCAAATTAAATCGATATTTAGGAATAATTTTGTCCCACTGTATGCCAACAAATCTGATAATCTAAGTGAAATGGATGAATACTTACAAAAATATAGATTGCTGAGATTGACAGATGAGGAAATATATTACTTAAATAGTCACATTTTAGGAAAAAAAATACTGAAGAAGACATTAATGAACTTCCTAAGAAAAAATCTCCAGGGCCAACTGGATTTACAAGTGAATTCTATCAAACATTTAAAGAACAATTAATTCCCACACTATATAAACTACTTGGAAAAAAAATAGGGGAAGAAGGAGTGCTACCGAATTCCTTTTATGTCACAGATATGGTGTTTATTCCTAAAGTAGGAAACAGAGAGAGAACATGATAGACCAATTTCCCCAATGAATATTGATGCAAACATTTCAAATAAAATATTAGCAAAGAAATTACAGCAACTTATTACCAGGATAATACACTATGACCAAGTGGGATTTATACCAGCAATTCAGGGCCGGTTCAACATCAGGAAAACAACATAATTGACCATATAAATAATTAAATTAACAGAAACTATATAATTATCTCTATACATACAGGGAAAACATTTGACAAAATACAGCACCCCTTCTTATTAAAAAAAAACACAAGAGAACATAATAAGTGGCATTTTCCTTAAAAAGATAAGCAGTAGCTATCTAAAACCATAAGCAAGCATTATATGTAATAGAGGTAAGCTAGAAATCTCCTCAGTAATATCAGCTGTAAAGCAAGGTTGTCCATTATCACCACTATTATTCAATATTGTATTTGAAATGTTACATTTAGCACTAAGAGAAGAAAAAGAAATTAAAAGAACTAGAGTAGGTAATGAGAAAACAAGATTATCACTTCTAGAGATTCAACGTTAAAAACTACTAGAAACAATTAACAATTTTAACATAGTTTCAGGATGTAAAATAAATCCACACAAATCATCAGCATTTCTATATGCTACCAATAAAGTCCAGCAGCAAGTGATAGAAAGAGAAATCCTATTTAAATAACTGTAGGTAAAAGAAAATATTTAGGAGTCTACCTGCTAAGACAAAGCCAGGAAATATGAACACAATTACAAAATAGTTTTCACAAAATTAGATCTAAATATGAGTAGGCCAAACTAATATAATAAAATGACAATTCTAACTAAATAAACCTACTTATTCAGTGCTATACCAAGTTTCCAAAAAATTATTTTAGAGAGCTAGGAAAAATAATTTTAAAAAGCTTATCTGGAAGAAAAAGCCTTCAAGAATTTCAAGGAAATTAATGAAAAAAAAAAAAATACAAATGTAGGTGGCCTAACTGTACCACACTTAAACTATATTATAAAGCAGTGATCATCAAAACCAGTTAGTACTGGCTGAGAAATAGAGTCAGTGGAATAGGTTAGGTTCACAAGACACAATAGTCAATGATGATGGTAATCTAGTATTTGATAAGCCTAAAAATCCTAGTTTCTTGAATAAGAACTTGCTATTTGACAAAAAACAGGAAAATAGTATGGCAGAAATGAGGCATTGACCAACACTTCACACCCTATACCAAGGTAAGGTTGAAATGTGTTCATGATTTAATCATAAAACATGATTCTATGATTAGGAGAACAATGGATATTCTACCTCTCAGATCTGTGGAATTTGTAGCCAGAGAAAAACTAGAGAACATTATGAAATGCAAAATGGATAACTTTAATTATATTAAATTAAAATTATTTTGTACAAACAAAACCAATGCAGCCAAGATTAGAAGAGAAGCAGAAAGCTGGGGGAAGACTTTTAAATCCCATGTTTCTGTAAAAGATTGGAAATTTTAGGGATGTCCACGGCTAAGGGTTTGGAGTGCACATCAAAAAAAAAAAAAAAAAAAAAGACAAGGATGTTAAATAGATAAGAAGAGAACCGGAGTTGTGTAATATTGTAAGGGCCCTTTAAATGGGCTGCGCCATAGCACATCATTGAGGCCGTGAAATAATTTCTGTGGATATTAGGACTGCCTTGTAGGTGGGATCCTGTCCATTTTGAGATAGCTTCGTAATGGGTGACTCTCTCGCTGATTGGCTGTGTGTGTGACCTCACAGGCCCTATGTAAGCCCACTGCAGGCAGCAGGTGCGCTCTTTAACCTGGCATTCTTCACCCTGGCTCCCTAGCCTGGATGGCCAAGCTAAGCCAAGATGGGTAGCCAAAAGAGGTAAGGATTTTGGTAGTGAACACGTGGGTCTTCTGACCAGGTGTTCATTAGGGAACTAACAAGTCAGGGCATCAGTCAGGGCATTATGTGAGTAGGTATAATAAAGGCTTTTAAGATTACATGTGGCTGTTCTTGAGTGCACTACCGGTTATTAAGCTATAGATTCAAGAGATTGTGGCCAGAGACCTTAGAAGGCCTCAGAGGAGGCGAGCCGGGTAGAGTTCACACTGCTAAGCACAGTGGTCAAAGGTACTCTGGTGGGTCTAGGACAGACTAGTAATTGTAACTGCCAGGAGAGCACGTTACATAATATCATAGAAGTTGAGGAGAGAAAATATGATCAGAAAAAGGTGTGCCCAAAGACGAATGCTGTGAAATACTCAAAAGAGGATAAAGGATAAGAGAAGGCCATTGAATCTGGCAAAAAAGAGGTTGTTGGGGAATTTTGAGAATGCTGTTTCAGGATAGAAGTAGGGACAAAAAACACATGATATTTAAAGAACATGAGGAAAAGGAAATAGTAGTGAAGTGGTTCAACTCATTCTAGATGCTGATCAGTCAAAAAGCAGGAACTAAATGGTAATGTTCAGGATCATGCACACATGTGATTCATGTCTTAAGACAGACAAAAGATTGTTGTGAGAGGTGAACAACTGATGCAAGAGTTTGGAAAGTTGTAAAGTCAGAAAGGCTCTGATTTCCAGCTTGATTCCTTAAAGGTTTCAGTGAGTTTCACTTTGGGAGAGATTGGGAACTCTTTCCTGCATGAACTAAGAAATCGAAAACCAGGAGAGGAGAGGGCGATTTGATTCACTCTGTATGTTGTCTGATCTATTCTAACCTACACAACTTTCTGTTTTCTATCAGCTCCATCAAATGAATCTACTCACCATTCACTCTAAATGATCATCTTTTATATAGCTAGCATTTGGTAGAAAGAATTTGATATAAGTTTGGGACCCCCTTCCTCTATAAAGACCAGTGACTCATAAAGTTGTATGAATCTAAGAATAACTTTTCCTAGACTAAAAATATTCAGGGGGAAAATATTTTTTAGTCTAGAATCTTTTCTCCAAGAAGAACAAAGAAGCCCGCTTCAGTGGCCCATTTTCCTCTCTCTCCAGGCAAGAACTGAGTGTCTCTTGAAGAAGCCTGGGTAAGATTCCAGAATATATATATATGTATATACATATATATATATGTATATACATACATATATATATGTATATACATATATATGTATATGTATGTATACAATATAGATACATAGTTCTGTTTTGTTTTTATGTTTTATATAATACATATATAATGTTGTTGTATGTTTGTATGTGAGGAGCCATATTATATATGAGGTATTGTAGAATGCTATATTCTCACTACTCTCCATGACTTCATGAGCCACATTTAGACAAACCCAGATGGGCATATATGTAACTTATATGTGCCACAGAGGCCTCCCCTAAGTGTATGAAACATGTATATTATTTTTGTGTATGTGTGTATATGTGTACGTGTGTTGAGATGGACAAGAAAGATGGAAAAAGCAGAAGGTGGAGCCAGTAAAGAGGACAACCCAGAAAAGAAAGCACAGAAAAGGCAATTATCCTGGAAGCAAAGCTCTTCAGGAGAGAGAAAGGGAAAGGAATTTTTGTAGAAGGCAGCATCCACCTGGAACTTGTGGCAGGGACCTGATTGGAAAGCTACTGTGGAGACAAGCTTACAGATGTAAAGCACTCAAGAGTGGTGATGGAAATAGAACCACTTTAGGGTCCATGCATTTAAGGGTGCTTGGGAGTGAGAAATGTGATTCACCTCCAGAAGAAAGTTCAACACTTATGGACTTATATTTAGCATTAGAGTCACTTACATGGAGTTTTCCTTAAAATGATAAGCAACATCTATCTAAAACCATCAGCAGGTATTATTTGTAGTGGGGAGAATCTAGATGCATTTCTAATAAGATCAGGGATGAAACAAGGATGCCCATTAACACTACTATTATTCAATATTGCATTAGAAATATTGGCTTTAAGAATAAGAAAAGAAAGCGAAATTATAGGAATTAGAGTAGGCAACAAAGAGAGAAAACTATCACTCTTTGCTGATATCGTGGTATATATAGAGAATCATCGAAAAATCAATTTCAAACAGTTAATGGCTTTAGCAAAGTTGCAGGACATAAACACACACAAATCATCAGCATTTCTATATATTACTAATGAAGCCCAGCAACAAGAGATAGAAAGATAAATTTTATTTAAAATAACTGTAGGCAAAAATAAAATATTTAGTTGTCAAGAGAAATCATGGAACCATATGAACACAGTTACAAAACACTTCAAACAAAGTCAGATCTAAACAACTGGAAAAGTATCAATCACTTATAAGTAGACTGAGCTAATATAAAGTCATTTACACGTGTGTGTGCTGTGCACAGAGGAGTTTTCCTCAGATGCTGCTATGAGAAAATGCCAATAAATGAATGCACATTCTATATACATATATACTTAAGCCTTTCAGATGTGTGCACCTTCTCTCTCTCTCCATATTCAGAACTCCTAGAACACCCTCTCAGTCCCCATCAGGGGCTTCAGCCTCAGAAATTCCTAAATATGGAAATTGTATCTCTCCTCTAAGATTAGAAGTAGAATTTCATTTTATGGGAATGATGCATTCCCTAATTTTGAAAGGACAGGTCTCTGCATGTAGGGGGCAATTGACCAATAGGAAAGGCAAACCACTGGAGGCTGAGAAAAACCCTACAGCTCATAGAATCAAAGAAATATAGAGCTGGAAGAGATCCTAGAGGACAGCTAGTCCAACTTCCTCTCATTTTGAAGATGAAGAAACTGAGACCCAGAGAGGTAAGTGATTTATTTAAGGTGATACAGGTCTTGAGTGGTAGAATCGTTAAAAATGTAGAAGTAGTTGTCACTCAACAAGATGATATAGTGGAAAGAGAGCTGGGTTTGGAATCAGGAAGACCTGTGTTCAAATCTGTCCCCAGATACTTACTAATGGTTTGATTCTGGGCAAGGCATTGATCCTGTCTGCCTCAGTTTACCATTTAGAAGATGGGCATATTGACAGCACCTACCTCACAGGATTGTTGTGAAGATCCAATGAGGTATTTGTAGAATGCCTAGCACAATTCCTGATCCGTATTAAGTGAAGGTGTTTTCAAAATTAGAACCTGCATTCCTATTTCTCTTCCATTTTCTACTCAGACTTCTCAAGGCACGAAGGGTCAGGAAGTTAGTCTTGACTCAGAATTCTAAGCACACAATCAGTGTAATAAGAGATGAAAGTCTTACCTGGGAAGAAGGCAGGTGAGACTTGGTGTTAGAGCCAGGAAGTTCTGTCAAGAGCACTTTTTACCACTACTGCTTAACCATATTCAGCTCTTTCTCCACTGGCCTCTGACTGCAGCCAACAAGGAGGAGGCAGCACAGAGGAGGAGAACTAGTCGCCCTTAGAAATCCTCAGCCTCCTGGCTTTGTTCTCCTGGGCTCAGCACCCCACAATCTGGCTCTGTAACCTCATATTTCAGTAGTTAGAATCACAGAGCTGGGGGAAGTGAGGAGCCCAGCGTGATGGAATCCAGCAGGAGGAAGGAAGGCTCTCAGAGACCCACAGGGATGGGGCCAGACACAAGGGAAGCAGTTCCTCCCAAGCTTCCCAAGCTCCTTTACAAAATTTGGTTTTACACTTCCTAGCTGTGTGACCCTGGGAAAGTCACTTAACCGCAGCCTCAGAAAAAAAAAATTAAAAAAAAACAAAACCCCCACAAAATTTGGTTTCCCACTCCCCACAGCCCTCCATCTGCAAAGCCCTCTCCAACTAGAATTCAAGGAAGGGAACAGGGCTCCCAGAAGTCTTTTTTTTTTAATTTAATAGTTTTTATTTATAACATATTTGCATGGATAATTTTACAACATTGACACTTGCCAAACCTTTTGTTCTAATTTTTCCCCTCCCCCCCTCCATGGCAGGTTACATAACAATTAAGTTATCAATAGGAACCTTGAGCAAACAAGAAACTGGGGAGCTAGGAAGGCGCAGGTGGATTCACCCTATCAGAAAGAGTCTTATCGTTTTGAGAAAACATAAATTTAAAATAATAGCCCATCTAAGCCCAAACTAGTTGGGGTCAGTGAACATACAAAAACTTATGGAATGTAGCCAAAGCAGTTCTTAGGAGAAATTTTGTATTGTTAGGGGAAAGCCAGTACATTCATATGGCTCTGATTTCCAGCTTGGTTCCCTAGAGACTTCAGTGATTTTCACTGTGGGGGAGATTGAGGACTCTTTACTGCTTGAACTAAGAAAGCTAAACCCAGGGAAGAGGGAGATGATTTTTTTTCACTCTGTATATTGTCTGATCTATTCTAACCTACATAATTTCTCTGGTTTCTATTTTCAGCTCCATTAAATTAATCTACTCCCCATTCACTCTAAATGAGCATCTTTTATATAATTAGCATTTGGCAGAAAGAATTTGATAAAAGATTGGAACACCCTTTTCTCTATAAAAGAACAGTGAGTAATAAAGTTGTATGAATTTAAGAATAATTTTCACTTGATTAAAAATTTTCAGGGGAAACTACATTTTAGTCTGGAATCTTTTCTCCAGGAAGAGCAGAGAAGCCAGATTCAGTGGCTCATTCTCCTTTTCCCCTCTAAACAAGAATCAAGTATCTCTTGAAGAAGGTTGGACAAGATTTCAGAATTTACACATACAAATGTATATCTATGTTTACATATGTATATATGTGTATTTACACACATGTAGATATTTAAAGTGTTAGTTTGTTTATATATATATGTGTGTGTGTGTGTGTGTGTGTGTGTGTGTGTGATGTGTGTGGGGAGGTGTATTCTCATCACTCTCCATGATTTCCTAGTCTAAATTCTGTTGCTGATTGGCTACTTACTGATCCGACAAGTGAGTGGTATTTTCTGGTCTTCACTTTCCTTATCTGAAAAATAAAAATGACATTTGCACTAGCTTAGCCCTTATGGGTGGGTGTGAGGAAATAGCTTTATAATCTGTAATGTGCTCTGTGGATATATCATTAAAAACAATTTTACATGATATGCTAGGTTTTTACATGATATGCTAATAAGTATGATAAATATAGAACTGAATTTGGAGTCAATGAGACCTGAATTTAAATTATCCTTCAGACATTAGCTTTGTGATCCTGGGCCAAACATTTAACCTCTCCAAGATCAGTTTCCTTTTCTATAAATTGAAGAAAATCATAGCCTCGACCTCTCAGGGATATTGTGAGAACAAATAGGATAATATATGCAAAGTACTTTGCAAAGTACATATGCAAAGCACCATGGAAACATTAGAAAATATTATTACTATTAACATTATTATGATTACTATTGCTGCTGTTGTTGTTTTTCTCTGATATAATGTCATAAAGACAATAGCACCATAGTTTAGGAATACAAAGACCCAGGGAAAGAGTGAAACTAGAAGGAAGAGTTATATCACTCTTACTTTCCAGAAAACATGTAAATGCACATGCATATTTATACACAGATTAATAGTGAAGGCTTGAGAGTGACATAGAGACAGAGGTACAGTGAGGAGAGACACAGAGAGAAAGAGGAATAGAAACAGAGACAAACAGAGACAGAGAGAATCTGAACTAGATTCATATGTAGAATCTTTAGGGGGAAAGTGCTAAGTTCCTTCATCAGAAAATCTTTTATTTTCGCTTCAGAAAATGACCCAATGATCCAAAGTCATCTTCTTCCTATCTGCCAGATAATTTAAAAGCAGAATTCTCTGGAAATATCTTTATTCCTTGGACCACTACTGTTTTCATCACATGCATTCCTCTGCTCTGACCCTGAATCAGCTCCTTCCTCTATCTGACTGGAAAGTGGATAGCTTCTCCCAAAGTCTCCAAGAAAGGTGTTCAGACCATCCATGTCTTCATTTCCATCAGCTGCATTGCATTCTTCTGGATTTCCCCCTCATGGCCCTGAGCTGGGTACCACCCTTCTACTTCTCCCCCTTTTTTCCTCCTCCCTTTCCCTGCTACTTTTCAGCTTCCTTTTGTATGTTCTCTTCCTTCACTAAATTATAAACTCTTCAAGGCAGGAGCACTCCTTTCCCTCTTTTTTCCCCTATATTGCTTAGCACAGTACCTAGCACATCATTGTTGTTGTTAGGATTTTTGTGGCAAAGATATTAGAGTGGTTTGTTATTTTCTTCTCCAGTTCATTTTACAGATGAAGAAACTCAGGAAAACACAGTTAAGTGACTCCTCCAGTATCATACAGTTGATAAATGTTGGAGGTTGGATTTGAGTTCAAGTCCTCCTGAGTCCAGGCCTGGTATTCTATCCATTGTACCATCTAGCTGCCCCATCTAATATATAGTAGCTCCTTAATAAATATTATTGAGAAAATTACTGTGTACCTAGATAATCTTAATTACTTTTTTTTTTTTTTACTATATTTTTGCTTTTATTCTTGGAGTCTGAAAAGATATCCTCCATCTTCTGAAATATGATTACACTAGTAAATATATACCTGGGCTAAAAGGGCCCTGCTCCATGCCAATTAAGATCATGGATCAGACCCTCCATCATCTCTCTTTTTTTTTTTAGCCAAAAGGAGATTGGGACTCATTTTAATTACACATTTCCCCCAAATCCCTCACCTTCAATTAACTATTGCACTTAAACAAATAAAAGCAGAAATTTAGAAGCATAGTTACAGGTAAATATATGATATCATTGAAGCTGGATTAGAAGATAGAATTGGAAGGAATCTGAGTGGACAGCAAGTCCAATGAAAAACTAGGGGCAGCTAGGTGGCGCAGTAGATAGAGCACCAGCCTTGAATTCAGGAGGACCCAAGTTCAAATTTGGTCTCAGACACTGAATACTTCCAGCTGTGTGACCCTGGGCAAGTCACTTAACCAAAACCAAAACCAAAACAAACAACAAAAACAATGAAAAACTAAAAGTTAAAAGACTTGTCCATGGTCCTGAAGCCAGTATGTGCTTGATGCCAGATTGAAATCCACGTCTTTCTGACTTCCAATCCAGTACTGAATGGAGAGAGAGAGAGAGAGAGAGGGAGAGAGGGAGAGGGAGAGGGAGAGGGAGAGAGAGAGAGAGAGAGAGAGAGAGAGAGAGAGAGAGAGAGAGAGAGAGAGAGAGAGAGAGAGGGAGAGAGGGAGAGGGAGAGGGAGAGAGGGAGAGGGAGAGGGAGAGGGAGAGAGAGAAATGGCAGTATATTCTAGGAAACTCAAAACACCACCCCATTGCCACTATTTCCATTCTGGCCTGAACACAAAAGCTTTACTAGCTTCTAACACACTGCCCTCAGGGCTTACTCTGGGCAGCAACCCTTCTGGAGATGCAGCCTGACAATTGCTTGGTACCACATCTAATGAAGACTCAAGAACAAACATCCTTGCACCCAAAGTCCTTGACATTCTCAGGTGGTTCAATAGTGGAAACTAATGATCTTCAGTGTGGAAAGTCAGCTACAAGACCACAGTCATCCAGCAAAGGAGCTTAAGACAGTGTCCCCTGTATCTTAGGAGCAGAGATCAACTTTTAAAAAATGATTTTTAAAAAGGGAAGAGCAGAACACACAACTCAGAAGTGAAGCCTCAAAGGGGAATATGAAGTCACAGGCTCAAAAAGTTCTCTTGGAAGACCTCAAAATGCATTTTAAAATCAAGTAAAAGAAATAGAAGAAAAATTTGGGAAAAAATGAAAGATATGTGAAAGAAATATGAAAAATATATTCAAAAGATTGGAGAGAAAAAAACACAACAACTTAAAAAGTAGATTTAGCCAAATGAAAAAGAATTAGCTAACAAAGAAAACAGGTCCCTAAAAAATGACAATTAACCAAATAGAAAAGGAAATGCAAAAACTAACCAGGGGAAACAATTCCTTATAGAATTGAGCAAGTGGTAGCTAACGACTCTCTAAAACACCAAAAATCAATCAAACAGATTCCTAACTATGAAAAAAAAAAGAAGAAAACATAAAATACCACATTGACAGAAAACAAAATAAACAAACAAAAAATCAACCCTTACCTAGCAAAAAGATCAAAGAGAGACAGTGCCATAACTATAAGGCATAATCAAAAGGAGGGCCCAGATAGCATCTTTCAAGAAATGATCAAGGAAAACTTTCCTGATATCCTGGAATCAGAGGGCAAAACAGGTTTTGAAAGAATCTACCAGTCACCTCAGGGAAAAGATCCCAAAATAAAAACTCCAAGGAACATGATAGCCAAATTATAAAAACTACCAGTGTTAGGTTCTTACTAAGTGCTAATGAGATAATGAGATATTAGGTTCTTACTAAGTGCTAAGTCGGTACTTGACAATGCTCTAGTTCAGGCCTTTACTGGGGAGGAGCTTGCATGCATAGGAGGAGCAAGTTCATTGGTTGAAGTAATTTTTCCCAGAAGCCCTTGCATTATCTCACGCCCATTCTCTGGGAGGATAAAAGAGGGAAGTCACTACTCTGGATGGGAGTTAACTGCAACTGTCTGGAGACAAGAATTCTCTACAGGAAGAAGAATCTGTCCCAGAGATTTGAGTTGACACAGCAGATCTCCTCCCAGAGAGCGTCCAGCAGCTTCTGGAGACAACAGCACGTTACATACCAGGTCTAGAAAAAATTAGTGTAAGTGGCCAAAAGAAATGATTCATATAATAGGAATCCACAATCAGGATTTCACTGGATTTAGCAGATACAAGATTAAAGGACTGAGAGTCACCGAAGGTGATATATCAGAAGGCAAAGAAGGATTGACTATAATTCAAGAATTATCTACCTGGTGAAATTAAGCTTATTACTCAAAGGGGAAAAAATGACCATTGAATGAAATAGAAAGATTTCAAGCTTTTGAAGGGGAAGACCAGAATTGAACAAGAAATATGATCTCCAATATCAAGACACAAGAGAAACTGAAAAAATGGAAAAGGGGAGAAGAAAATATAAGGGATTCAATAATCCTGAAGTATTTATATCTCTACATGGGAAGATGATATTTGTGATTCTTAAAAATTATACCACTAATAGTAAAGCTAAAAGATATATATATATATATATATATATATATATATATATATATATATATATATATATATATATATATATACAGAGAGAGAGAGAGAGAGAGAGAGAGAGAGAGAGAGACAAAAGCTATGAGTAAAAGGTGAATTTGAGGAAATGACATAAAAATAATTAAGGGATAAAAAAAGAAGGACACCAAGTGCAGAAGAGAGTGGTCAAATATATAAATTATTTCACTTGAAGAAGAGTAAACGACCTATTAAAATGAGAGGATGATGGGAGAGTGGGTGATTGGGATCACTGGAACCTTACTTTTTTCAGTATTGGCTCAAAGAGGCATTAATATACACAATCAGTTAAATATATAAATTTATCTTACCAGACTAGAATTTAGTAAGGGAAGAGTCTAAGTAAAGGCTGGGGTTGGGAAGACATTGAGGGAAACAAGGGTGAAACTGACAGAAGAGAGGACCTGCAGAGGTATAGGAGAAGGAAAACACTGTCAAGGAGTGAGGATGAAAGGAGTGAGAAGAGAAATATGAGGAAAAATGAATGGAGACAAATTGGATGACGAGTGTAAAAGAAAATGAAAAAATGCCAGAGGGGGTGTGGAAAAATGGGGAACTCTTGTATTGTTGGTGGAGTTATAAACGACTCTAGACATTTTGGAGTACAATTTGATACTATGAGCAAAGAGCTATAAAACTGTGTATAACTTTTGATCCAGTAATATCACTACTAGATGTATATCCCAAAGAGATCAAAGAAAAGGAAGTATGGGGACAGCTAGGTGGCACAGTGGATAGAGCACCAAATCAGGCCTCAGACACTTAACACTTCCTAGCTGTGTGACCCTGGGCAAGTCATTTAACCCCAATTGCCTCAGGGGGAAAAAAAAGGAAGTATGATGTATCTGTACAAAAATATTTAGAAAATGTCTATTTGAAAATCAAGAGGAAGCCCATCAATTGGGGAAATGACTGAACAAATTGTGGCATTTGATTGTAATGATATGATTGTTGTACAATTGTGCTATAAGAAATGATGAGCAGAATGGTTTCAGAAAAGCCTGAGAAGTGAACCATGCAAAATGAATAGGCCAGAACCAGGACTATACATCCTAACAATAATATTGTAAGGACAAATCATCAGTGAAAGACTTAGCTACTTTGATTAAGACAGTGATCTAAGAAAATTGCAAACTCATAATGAGAGATGCTGTCCACCTTGAAAGAGAAAACTGATGAACTCTGAAAACAGATTAAACCACTTTTTAAAAACTTTCTTTAGTTTTGTTTTCCTTTGAACAACCTTATGCTGAGGTTCTCAGTTCATAAAGAAATTTCATTTTGGCAAAGTTCTTTGCAAAGCTTTCCTTCCCTAACCCCTTCCTGGTTTCTTCCTTAGGTTCTTCCACCCTTTTTTTTCGGTAATCTTCCAGTGCTCAGCAAATAGCTTTATTCTTTTATTCTGCTTCTAGTTGATCACCCAGCCATCACTTGGGCATGATTCTTTCACCTCTTTGCCAATTAAAGGCATATATAAAAATGGGATTTCTAGTCTTGGCTGTTTAGGCCATCTTAGCTGGCATAATACTTTGTTGTTTTTCCTCGGACACTTTCTTACTAGGCCTATTACTAAATAATATGGGAATGTGGTATCATGGCCACATACATATATAACTGAAATAAAAGGAATTCTGAGAAACCTGGGAAGATGTTTTTTATAAACCAATAAAGGTGAAATAAAAAGAACCACGAGAACAATATTTGGAAATGATAAGGTCAAAAGAGATAGCCCAAGATAAAAATAAGTAACAGGAAAATTCTTGTCTTGGGAGAGATTAAAGGAGATAATTTGAGATACAAATGATTAAGAGAAATTCCTGTCTTATTTACAAATATCTCCGGAACCTCTTGGATAATATCTCTGTGCAAATGTTGTTTTATGACCCTAGTTATGTATAAAATGAAGTTCTAAAATTGTTTTCCTTGCACTCGGTTTACACCTGCCTTGTGCCCACCAACTGGCATCCCCTTGCCAGGCAGTTTGGCCTTTCTGGAGGCCAAATGCCTGTCTATCCCTTTACTATCAATAAAGACTTTGTTTTGATACAGCATTGAGTAGGGAATTCATTCGAATTCATTTGCTACCACACCTGCCCTTGGGTTATTTTGGGGAAGGAGAGAGGCTAATTAGACCACTATGAGAAGAGCTGATCCATCTCGGCTTAGAGCCCCAATTACTCCTCATCATTATGACTACCACAATCTATGT
Source organism: Sminthopsis crassicaudata (assembly GCF_048593235.1). Classification (NCBI taxonomy): domain Eukaryota; kingdom Metazoa; phylum Chordata; class Mammalia; order Dasyuromorphia; family Dasyuridae; genus Sminthopsis; species Sminthopsis crassicaudata. The sequence continues at coordinate 285,279,252 of NC_133620.1, forward strand.
GGCAAGATCGCTAAAAGGAAATGAAAATTTATAGGTCTCCAAATATGACCAGATCATATACAAACTCTGCTCTTGAGGCAGAGAAGTCAGAAGAGTACTAGGACAAAGAAATGTTCACTCAATCTGCTGTTAAATAAATACTTCTGAATGAACAAAATATTAAATGAATACCTTTCATGTTGTTGAACCCTTTGTCAAATGTAGGACCAATCTCCCCCATTAGTCATGGTTTTAGGACAATAAGTTACTTCACCTGTATCAATGAAAAACATTTCTGAAAGATGGAAAATGTATCTGTTACGCCCCTATGGACTACTCTAACCTGGTAACTCCCCTTTGAGCTACTCTTAATGCCCGTTTGTCGACGGCACTTCTAGGCCACACTTACCCATCTTCAGACACCAACCGGGATGCCACAGAGACAGACCACCAGGAGGTAGGGGTGAAGTAAAAGAGAACTTTATTCCTAGATATCACATATTTATATCCCCTGGAGACCTGGGGCAAGGGGGAAGTTCTCTAGGAACCTGGCATAATGTAATTGACCCGAGAAGAGGGAGGGAGGCATGCTAGGCTTTGAGAGCACTAAGGAGGGATTCGTGGTACCTGGAGTCAGATACTGCTATGCCCCACCTCCACTTAGGACTTGACTTCGACTTGGTACTTCTCATCCCTCAGGTCCTCTCACATGCCTTGAGCTGCATTCCTTGCTTCTAGAGGCTTTTTAACCCTTACAGTATCCCTCATTAAAATGGGAATTCCCAAAGGAAGGGGTGGAGGTGGGGTCCTTGCAAAGGAGTAGCTTTGGGGAGAGATGTTTTTCCTACCCTTCAGAAGGGCAGATTCTGCATCTAGGAGCAGCTGACCAATAAGTATCCCAAAGGATTTGGGTTATAAGAAGTCCCCTTAGTTTCATAGGATTTAGGAATTGTCTCATCTGGTGCAATTTCTTGAAAGACAATGTCTAGGTTCTTTTTTAATCATGACTTTCAGGTAGGCCAATAATTTTAAATGATCTCTTCCGGATCTATTTTCTAGGTCAGTTGTTTTTTCAATGGGATATTTCACATTTTTTTTCCCATTTTTTCTTTTTTTTGGTTTTACTTTATTATATCTTGATTTCTCACATATTCGTTAGCTTCTGTTTGATGAATTCTGTTTTTAAATGAATTGGTTTTCCCCAGTGAGCTTTTGTATCTCCTTTCCCAACTGGCCAATTTTGCTTTTTAATGCATTCTTTTTTAGCTTTTTGTATTTTCTTTTGTTGGGGATCCAGGCTAATGGTGTGTGAGACAAGCCGAGTCTGGTAAAAGAATTTACTCTTAATTGATTCTGAGGCAAAGAAAAAGAAAAAGCTCATTTTTAGACCACTAAGAGAACCAGCCTCTTAAAGGACAAAAGCTCCAAAATGGGATTAGGAGTTTTGCAAGGTGGTACATCCAGAGTACTTAGTGTTATGATCAGAGTTCAGGTCTTGGGGACTTTTGAAACAATAGGGAAGTTTGGGTTTGAGTAGGCTTCAGGAAAGTTATAGAAAGTTTAATTGGTGGTAGTTCAAATCTATAGAAAGCTTAATTGGTGATGCTTAACTTAATTCAACTCTAATTGAAAGTTAATTAGTGGCACTTAATTTTAGTTCAGCTCTATGGAAAATTTGGTTAGTGTCAGCTGAACCCTATAGAAAGGTTTAATTAGTGGTAGTTAATACAAGTGGGGGGTTGGTTTCTAGGATTAAGGAATCTGGGTTCAAGGTGACTGACTTTTAGAAGAGAGGGGTTTCCTGCGTCACTTTTACATTTCTCAATTCCTTCCCTAATTTCCCCCCTATTTTTCTAACTTACTTTTCACATTCCCTTTTGAATGCTTCCATGACCTGAAATCAATTCTTATTTTTCTTGGATAGAGGAGCTTTGATTTTATCATCTTCTAAAGGGGGGTTTTGATCTTCTTTGTGACCAGAATAACTTTGAATGAGATGAGGATAGATCTTTCAAGACAGTTGTGAAAATCGAGTAAGGCTTCATCTACCTCAGAGTTTGAGTAGGCCTGAAGAACTTTGAGCATTGATTCAAGGGCATAATTGAGTCCCCTTCCAGCTATCCTCTCATGACACAATCTCCCTATTTCAGTCAAATATGGGCAACTATGTACTTATTGGTCAAGTTCAATTTCGTGGGTAGATCTCGAGTTTAGAATGTAAGACTCTTGGTCAATGAGGATGAAGGTCAGTGGTGGGAGGGGGTGTCTTGTGTTAGGGATTAAAAGTGTTGTCCTGTCCACAGGAGGGGCTTCCTCTTGATTGTCTGCTCAAAGGGTGGGACGCCCTTCTCTTGAGAATGTACAATAAATTTTGCTTTACTCTAGAGTTCTCTCCAGCTTTTTTTTAATTAAATGGTGTTCCCTCACCATTTCCGTACCACACATCACCACACAAATTTGAATGGTTAGAGATTTGTGGGTTTTTTGTTTTCTCTCATTTCCCTAGTATATTACTTTGCTTTTAACTCTATTAAAATAGGACTCTGTTTCTTCTTTAAAAAAAATTATTAAAGATTTTTATTTACAAAACATATACATGGGTAATTTTTCAGAATTGATCCTTGTAAAACCTGATCCAAATTTTCTCCTCCTTTCCCCCATCTCTCCCCTAGATGGCAAATAATCCAATATATATTAAATATGTTAAAATATGTTAACAAGAAATATATGTATACATAGTTATACTTATCTTGCTGCACAAGAAAATCTGGATCAAGAAGGAAAAAAATGAGAAAGAAAATGCAAGCAAAGAACAACAGAAAGAATGCAAATGTTATGTTGTGGTCCACACTCATTTCCCTTAATCCTCTCTCTGGGTATAGCTGGTTCTCTTCATTAATGAAAAATAGGAACTGATTTGAATCATCTCATTGTTGAAGAGGGCCATGTCCATCAGAGTTGGCCATTGTATAATCTTGTTGTTGCTGTGTATAGTGATCTCCTGGTCCTGCTCATTTTACTCAGCATCAATTCATGTAAGTCTCTCCAGGCCTCTCTGTATTCATTCTACTGGTTGTTTCTTACAGAAATAATATTCTAGTGTAAAGAAAATGCTTAACTCTGGGCAGTCACTTCATTTGTGAATGCCCTAGTACTATTCTGCATTTTTACATTGCCAGGCTCTCCTAATTCCTAGGCCTTCAGAGGGTCCTCTGGCCACTGACTTTCGCAGTTATAAACCAAGTCTGAGATCTTCAGAATTTTCTGGCTAAGTTTTACAAACTTCAGTAGGGTCTGTGATGTCACACATACAGCCTATCAGAGAGGGAGACATCTCCCATTAAGAAGCTATCTCAATATGACCAGGGTCCGGTCTCCAACTTGGTCTCTGCTCACAGAAATTACTTTCAGGGCTCTCAAGTTCAACCTCCTGGTTGTACTGGCTTGACTTTTGTCCTTTGACCTTAACATTCCATAACATTCATATAACACAATTTATTCAACCATTCTTTAGCTGATGGGCATCCACTGAGTTTCCAGTCTCTAGCCACTACAAAGAGGGCTACCACAAATATTTTTGTACGTATGGGTTCCTTTCCCTCCTTTCAGATCTCTTTGGGACATAATAATAGTAATTTCAGTAGTAGCACTGCTGGATTAAAGGGTGTGCACAGTTTGATAACTTTTTGAGCACAGTTCCAAATTGCTCTCCAGAATGGTTGGATTCATTCACAGTTCCATCAACAATGCATCAGTGTCCCAGTTTTCCAACATTCATCATCTTTTCCTGTTATCCCAGCCAATCTGACAGGTGTGTAGTGGTATCTCAGAGTTGTCTTAATTTGCATAGTGATTGGGAACACTCATATTATAAGAAATAGTTTCAATTTCTTCATCAGGAAATGTCTGTTCATATCCTTTGACCATTTATCAATTGGAGAATGGCTTTAATTCTTTTAGAGTCAATTCTCTATATATTTTGGAAATGAGACTTTTATCCAAACCTTTGAATGTAAAAATGTTTTCCCAGTTTATTGCTTCCCTTCTAATTTTGTCTGCATTAGTTTTACTTGTACAAAAACTTTTAAACTTAATCAAAATTGTAGTGTCCCTTAAAGCTACTCTATCTGTCCACCAGTTGGCAGCAGGGCTAAGCCAACTTATCAGTCTTTGGACTCCAACCCGGATCCCACAGAGACAAGACGGACCAGGAGGTACAAACATTCTGTTTTTATTCAGTCAGTCTGGGGGGGCGGGGGGGATGAGGGGGAGGGTAGCAGGAAGCAAGAGCACAGGAGCAAGAAAGAACAAGCTCAGGACTGTGTCTTTGTGCTGCTTCTCCTCCAGGATTGCCCGTGCCCAGCGCACTCACAACTGTGTAGGTGGAGCCCCAGAAGGGAGGCTTCTGGAGTTAGTTCTGCTTCCCAGGAGGAGATCTAGCAAGAGGACTTGCCCCTCACCATCTCAAGGAATTGTTAGGTTTCTTGATCAGTTCCTTTACCTCCTGCCAGACACAACCTTCTGCCTTAGAGGCCAAGCCCCTTTTAACCTGTGCCTGCTCTACCAGCTGACGGGGACACAGGCTCCATGACACATCTCAGGGAGAGCAGTGCTTCATTGCCCCCAACAACTCCCCATTTTTATTATTAAGACTGAATGTTCTCATATTGATGAATGAAAAGCTCTTCCTTAAGCACCTCTATATAATTTCTAAGAATATGTATAAAGCAACCTAGCAATGTAGGCAAAAGCAAAAAAAGCAACAACACAAAAATGGCTGCCTAGAGCCACGGGATACAATAGAAGGGGATGGGAAAGGAAATATGTTGCATCCAATCACTAAGCCAGTCCAGCAAGGGTGGTCGTCTCTCCTCTATGGTGCTGTTTAGGGCATTTCTTGGGTCATCTTCTCTTTTTCTTCGGCCCCTGTTTTAATAGGGGCAACTTTCCTTGTTCTTCTTTCTGGAATCCAACGCCCTTCCCCGTTAGGGCCTGCAAGACATAAATATCCCTGCCCTCTCCAAAGTACTAAGCATGGACCTTGCCAATGTCCTTCCTCATCCTTCCAAAGGACCTTTTGTGTGTTCTCCGGCGCTTGAAGCGCTGTCTTCATAAGACCTATTTTTCTATCTTGTCTATAAAATTGTGCCAAATGTAACATTCCTGGAGAGAGGTCAGTATTCCTGTCAAGGCACAAAAATTGTAAGTGTATAAGGCCTTATCCACGTCCACCTGTGTGGGCCATCGGGGATTCTGTCTGCTTCCTCCCCTTTCTGTTTAACAAGGGTGGCCTTCAGAGTATGATGGGCCTGTCCCACTAGGGCCCGACCCTGTGGGTTATAGGGAATCCCTGTAACATGTTTAATGGCAAGGAAGATGGCCATCTGCTTAGAGGTATAAGCTGGACCATTGTCGGTCTTTATGGTATTAGGAACTCCATGAGAGGAGAAGCAGCTATACAAATGTGTAATGACTGAAGGAGTGTTCTCATGGGAGGCCCAAAGGAATTTAGAAAAGGTGTCACTGCAAATGTGGATGGCCACATGTGCATCACATACATTTGCCACAAATCATTGGGGAATAAGTCCCAAGGATTAATCCCTTTACGAGGTGGAGGAGGGAGAAACGGAACACACTGAACACACTGCTTCACTATCTGTCGGGCTTTTTCCATAAAGGCGATGTCGAGAATTAGCGGGTAAGTGGAGAAAGTCACGGGCACGTTCTGGGGTGTGGTGGCTGTGAGAAGGGAGCATTGCAAAACACAGTCTGCCACCTCATTGCCCGAAAATAGGCCTCCTGCACAGCATTGGTGAGAGCATGCATGTAGGAAGTAAATGAGATGTTTCGTAGTCTAGCATCAGCTGCAATTCAGCAAGAAGGTTAGCTGTTGAATTCTGAGATTGTAGGACATCATCCTCAATGCCTCTGAGCATTCGGACTGCATATAAGCTGTCTGACATAATGTTAAGGGGCTCAGGATATCTCTTACAGGCCTGGAGGATAGAGAAAAGCTCATTTTTCTGGGTGGAATCATAAGGAGTCTCTAACACCAGAATCTCTTTTGAGTGCTCATGATAAATTAAGGCCTTGCGGCGTCAGTAAAGACATTTGCACTTTGCACAGGCTCATCAACAATTGTCTTACGAGGGGGCTGTACCACAATGTGAGACAGCAAGCGAAAGAATAAGCATGTAGAATGGGGGCTTAGTGTAGCCCATTGGGCACAATATGCCCATGGCCAATAAGTTTGCATCATGACTTCTCTAGATCCCGGTTCAAAGGGTAAATACAGTAAGGGTCTTTTCCCTGTTAGATGAGAAGCTCTCTTCACTGCCTCAAGGGCAAGTTCCCCCAGCATTTCAATTTGGTTTGGTAATACTCTCTGTGGTCTTCTCATGTACACATATTCCAAAATTTCACTACCTTGATGTAATACTGCAAAAGGACTTTTTTTTTTTTTTTTGCCTATGTAAGAGATCTCTACAGGACATATGGGGTCCCACCTCACTGTTCCAGATATAGAAGCAAGAATAATGATCTTATAAATTGTGTCTTTCACAAAGGAGGTCCATTTACGAGGGGAGTTTAGATCAGACTCTCCTTTCGAGATGTCATATAAAGGCTGCACCAAAGAAGTAGGTGCAGGGGCACTGAATTTGTCTAACCAGTTTCTGAAATCGGTTCAGAGTATTCACCTTGTCTAATTTTAAGATAGGTATCTGAGCAGTAACTGTAGAAGTGCCCATGTGGAGTCCCAGGTAAATGATGGGATAGTTATGTTTTCTGGGGCTACCACCAGTCCATATTGAGCAAGAACACACATGGTCTTTTTAAACAGCGCAGAGAGATCTTTCCCACTGCTTGTTGATAACAGTATATCATCCATATAATGCAGGATCATGGCATGAAGCCACGCCTTCCTAATTGGTTCCAGCCCTTGGACTACATATGCCTGGCACAAGGTGGTGCTACAACATCCTTTGGGCTTTCCATTGGTAGTGAAGATCAGGCCTTGCAATGTTTATAGAGGGAATGGTAAAAGCAAATCTTTTCTTCTCCTCTGGGGCCAGAGGGATGGAGAAGAAACAATCTTGTATGTCTATTACTGTAACTGGCCAGCGGGTGGGTACTAGGTTAGGAGATGGCGTGCCAGGCTGTAGGGCTCCCATAGGTTCAATAGTAGCATTAATGGCCCTAAGGTCCACCAGCATTCTGAATTTCCCAGATTTTTTCTTTATGACAAATACAGGACTATTCCACGGGCTGGACGTTGGTTCTATATGTCCAGCCTTCAACTATTGTTGTACAATTTCACATAAGGCTTGGGCTTTGTCCACAGGGAGGGACCATTGAGATACCCCAAACTGGGGTGTTAGATTTCCATGTTAATGGTGTGGGAGTGATATGAAAGGTGGTGCCCAAACATTCAATGACCCCAATTAAAAATCCTGGGGAGGTGGTATATAAACTGAGGCCCCACAAGCCTTCCATATATCCCTGCCCCATTGATTATACCTGAAACCTGCAATCACCAGGGGTCAGAATATCCCTTGTTTGCAAAATGCCAGGGCAGGTCTTTGCTGTAACCCCTTTAGATATAGTGGCTGCAAGGGCATCTATTTGAAAGGCACTGGAGCCAACATTCTCACATCTCTTTATCATCTCTTCCAGGCCAGCCTCCCAGCTACAGTGAGCCTTCTGGCAGTTAGTATTAGCATTCTCCCATGCCAATTTCTCTATAAGGAGTCTGGAAGCTTCTCCTCTACCCATTGATCTCTCAACAGCTGCGTATAGGCAGGCCACAAAATCAGGAAAAGGCTCATCTGGGCCCTGTTTAATTTTAATCATCGAGGGCCTCTGCTTTCCAGGAGCCTGAATGCTCCTTGGCCACATTGGGACACAACTGCACATACTGCTGCATCATATTGCCTTTGATCCTCATTTCTTTCCTACCTTCCAGCTTTCTGTATCATTTGTCCTAAACTCGTCTGGGAATCTCCAAAGCCTCCACAAGGGGTACAAAGGGAGTGGACTGGAGACATATTTCCTCAGGGTGGGCAGAGGATGGGAGAGAAGGTCATACCTCAGAGATGGAGACAACCTTCCCTCTGTTTTTGCTTTGTCCTCGTTTGTCTTCTCAACATCTTTTTTTCTGAAGGTCATATGTCCCTCTGTTCACTTCCTCATTCCTCATCTTATCCCTGCCTCCTCCTGTTCCATCATATTCACTTCCTTCTTCCTCACTACCTCTTCCTTTCCCAACACAACCACCTCCTTTGTCTTCTTGTTTACTTCATAATTCTTTCCCACAGCTAATTTCCACTGATTCCATTTTATGGGCACCGCTGGTCCCAGTCAGTGCTGGTTTACGACCTCCTTTGTTTTATGACTCTCTCTTTGCACTTCACTATCTACTTTTAATGGATTGAGACTTGCACCTCTTGAAAGTGTTTCTGATCACTTGATAAATGAGATGATGGTGTTCTGGGATGGCTGCTGGTGTTTCCTTATCATAGGAAGCCATCTGACTACCTACTACCTCCTACTTTTTAAAATTAATTTCCAATCCTGCTTGCATTACTCTTCTATAAATTTCATTTCCTAGCACCTCTTAGTGTGAGACCCTCAGTAAAGTTAGTCCCATACTGAACATTCCACTCACTAGAGCAGAGTTCCGTCTCCTTTCCTACCCTGTAGGTAGGGCTGCTACACAATGAGGTCCTAGCCATGAAGTCCCTGTTTGGGCACCACTTGTTACATCCCTTAAGGCTACTCCATCTGACCACCTGTTGGCAGCATGACTAGGGCCAACTTATCAGTCTTCAGGTTCCAATCCGGATCACACAGAGACAGACAGACCTGGAGGTGCAAACATTGTCTTTATTCAGTCATCCTCTCAGTAGGGGTAACAGGAAGAGGACAAGAATTAGGATGAGAATTATCCTTTTTTCTTTCTTGAGTCCACAGATGGCAATTCTCTCAAGCTGAAGAAAGAAAGGCAGATTAAGGAGCATCCTCAAATTCACCTCAAGCCTCTCTTCCCTCTCACCACCCATTTGTCCCCTTCATTTGTCCCCTTCACACCAGCCCCAGAGTCTCACCTTTGGCTGACAGAGAGACATCTGACCCCTGTGCACTATCATTGCCTGGAGACAAAAGAGGGAAACAACCAGTCCGGGACACACATTCCAGAACCAGGGGATGGGAAGGCAAAGGGACCCAAGGTGGGGACTTTCAGTAAGTCTCTTCTCTGACTTCTCATTTCCCAAGTCCCAAAGATACCATGGGCTGGTTCCTCCTTCCTCCCTTCCACATCAGCCTTTCACTTACCTGCAGCCTGAACATAATCCCCTCCTTTTCCACCTGGGAAAGAAAAACAAATTCCATAGTCCAGGAGAGGAGACCACACTAAGACCCCAGAAGTTCACTGAGCTGTGTTGCAGACACAATAAATGACAATGACTCTATCCCTCCCCCCTCCAGTTCAATAGCTAGATTCCAGAGGAAAGGGGAAAAGAGGCACCAGGGAAGGGCACTTTCCAACCCCAGTCCTGCATCACAGGTTCTATCCTGGTCTGGCCCAGTGACAGAACTCCCAGTCTGTTTAGCAGAAACCCCTGTGTCCATTTCTATGAGTCTGAAGCAGGTTCCCCTCAGACAGCCTGTTGTACCACTACAAGGTACACTCCAGAAAGTGTCTTCCACTTACAGGTTTATTCATCTAGAACCTGAGGCCTGGCTGACAGTCTCTTAGCTGGGAAAGAGAGAACTTGGGGAGAGACGGACAAGCTCAGGGGAAGCCTGGATCTCCACGGTGCCTGTGCCTAATGACCCCTTCCAGTCCTGCCCACCTGAAGCCTTCTTCCTCCAGACCACAACTCCAGCAATGACAGCAGTGAGGAGGAGGAGGGCAGCAGCAAGGACCCCCACAATGATCCAGGGGGAGGAGGACTCTGGCTCTGAAATGCAAAAGGGAGCTGGAAGGCTGGGATCCTCTCTGACCTCAGATTCACTGACCCTTCCCTCACTCCCCCTGCAGCTCCCCCTCCCTCTGCTCCCTCTGGGAGGTGGGAACGGCCATCCCCCAGCCCCCCTCACGATCCTTACCCCATTTCAGGGTGAGGGGCTCAGGCAGGCTCTCGTGCTGAACTCGGCAGGTATATTTCCCTTCCTGGCCCGAGGTCACCCCCACAGCCGCCCACTTCTGGAAGGTGCCATCTCCAGCAGGCCTGGTCTCAATGAACTCTGTGTCCTGGTGCTGTTCCTCCCCCTCCCTCAGCCAGGTCAGAGAGATCTCCGAGGGGTAAAAGTCCTGGGCCCGGCACTGCAGGGTCACCTCCCCATTGGAGGCGCTGTGACGGGTCACTCGGGCAGAAGGGGGATCTGGGGGCAAAGGTCAGAGGCATTTCCAGGCTTGCCCTTTACTCCTTGTCCTGCAGGGTCATAAGGTCAGATGAGGAAAAAGTGATTCACTGCACAATCCGGGCCCTGAGGTCCTTTGAGTCCCTGAGGTGGGGAGCACAGGGCTGAGGTTGCAAAGGTGGAAAGGGAAGGCCAGGGCCTTGGGTGCTGAGCACAATCAGATTGACCAGTGGATACCTGTTCTCTGCAGAGTCTCCTTCCCCATCTCCAGGTACTCCTTCAGCCACAGCACGCACTCTTCCTCCAGGTAGGCTTTCATTCTCTCTGCAAAGCTCCTCTTTGCCTCCAACTTTTGCTTCGTGTTCACCGCCTCGTCCGCCACAGCCGTCCATGTGAGGGTCTCTGTGTCCAGGGCGATGTAGTCCTGCCCGTCGTAGGCGTACTGAAGAAACCCGCGCTTGAAGGAGCGGTCAGGGGAGACCTCGCAGCCGATCACGTGCTGGATAGTGTGGACCCCTGCCCCGCCCCCAACCACATGATCAGTATTGTCAGACTCTACCCACCAGGGCTGACCTGCGACCCTTCCACAACTCTGAAGGACACTAGAATTCTGCTGCCTTCATCAGGCCCCTAATGTGACAGTGGGACTGGTCCCGATCCCGCCTCTCCTCCCCACGGGTCCCTGGACGTGATGAGTGACGCGGGCCGGGGTCACTCACCGCCCTCGCTCTGGTTGTAGTAGCCACGCAGGTTCTGCAGGCTCACTCGGAAATTCTGCGTTGCCTTCTTCATGTTCTGCGTCTCCCGCTCCCAGTAGTCCTGGTCCACATTCTGCACCTTCTCTATCCACGCCGCCCGCGGCTCCTCCCTCTGACTCGCGCTGTCGCTGTCGAAGCGCACGAACTGCTGATCGTCCACGTAGCCCACGGAGAGGAACCGCGGCTCCCCGAGCCCGGGCCGGGACACGGCGGTGTCGAAATACCTCATGGAGTGAGAGCCTGAGACGTGGGGACGCGGGCCGGGCTCAGGGCGGTCTAGCCCGGGTGTGACCCCTGACCTCGTCCCGCCCAGGTGTGAGCCCGGACTGTGAACAACAAATCTGGAGATGCCGCTCACCCCGAAATTCCAGCCCCTCTGCCCCAGACACTGCTGGGCACTGCCCAGGCTGGAATAATTCTCTGGACTAGCGCTCTGAAGTCAGCAAAACGCCTTTACTGATAACAAGCAGGTCCTAGTGCCCCTTGGGCTGGACTCTATCCCCTGCCCTCCGAAGCTCTGTCCTCTGGTCCGAGTCCCAGGTCTCCATACTCTTGACCCTCGGTCCTGCGACCTTGTGTCTTGGACTTAGCCCTCCTCATCCCCGCCCCAAGATCCTTTGTGAAGGTCTTTTAAAACTCCAGAATCTCCGTCCTCCCCCTTAGATCCCGAGGCTCCCAGACATCTTTCTCCTCCTTTAACGCCCCGGGATATCAGACCCTTTCTTTCTCCTGCACCTCTTTCTCAGCGCCCACGTCTTCACACCCACCTACCAATAACAACCCCCACCCCCTGAGACCCCGGACCCAGGCCGCCCTCTGCCTGCCGAACCCCAGCTAAGGGACGGCGGTCACCGCCCCCGGCCACACTCTCTCGTTCTCTGTTTCTTCCTTCCAGCACCGCCCAGACTGCAGCTTTCTCCTGGGAAACCCACTCGGGCGGGACTTGGAGGAACTTTCCGTGGCAGACCCCCATCCCGCCCCCAGTCTCCCAGGGACACTGTGTCCGGTCTCCCGGCGGCCGGGGAGTGCTGTTCTCCACTTACCCGCCCGGGTCTCCGTCAGGGCCAGGGCCCCCAGCAGAAAGAGAGCGCGCGCCTGAGAGCCCATGATGGACAGGCAGCCGGCAAGATCCCTGACAGCAGGTTACCTTCGGATTATATAGGGAGAAATCCTTAATTTTTGATTGGCTTCGCTGAGTTCTGCCAGCCAATAGGAAACGGGAGCCAGAAAACGTCATCGGGCAATGGGCAGAATAAACCTGCCCAGGTTAGAGACCAAAACTGAAACTGACCCTGAGAAAACCCCCAGCGTTACAGCCCTCGGCTCTTTCTGCGTTATTCCCGGAGCTCTCCCCAGCCTCCCGTCCTCCCTCAGGGACCCACAGCCCTGGTGCTCTCGGCCTGAACAGAGAAAAATCAGGTCCCAGCCGCAGCCCCTCCCCCTGGCCTTCCAGCCTCCGGCCCTCCTCAGTCCCTGCCCTTCCCCGGGGAGTTAGGAAGGTTCCCCCCCCCCCCCCCCCACAACAAAAAAAAAACAAAAAAACAAAAAAAAACAAAACCGAAGGATCTGATCGGTGAAGGAATCTGAGGGCTGATCTGTGGAGACGCGTGTTGTCATTTTAATGTCGTCCTTTCCAGCTGTGACTCTTGTAACTTGTGATTCTTGTCACCTTCCAGACCTTGTACATAAGGGAGCAAGAGATCCAGAAGTAAAGAAGACAAAGTCCAGGAAATGGGATTTGGATACGGGACAGAAGGCTTTGTCTCACCATCGAAAGGACAAGTGTCCCTCAGCGGATAGAGAACCAGGCCTGGAGTTAGGAAGACCTGAATTCTAATCCAGGCCTCAGACAGTTACTGGCTGTGTGACTTTGAGCAAGTTGTTTAACCCTGTTTGCTTCATTTTGCTCACGTGTAAAATGAGCTGGAGAAGGAAGCTGTAAACCCCTCTCATTTGTATTAAAAAATAAATAACCAAATGGGGTCACAAAGGGTAGAGGGCCACAGATCATGGGGGAACTCTGGGTAAGATATAAGACCCTCCAGCTCAGCCAGGGAACCTGCTGACAGTTATCTGGTTTGGGTCCCATCCCTTTTGGGGGTGTCTCTCAGCCTTGAGAATTCGGAGGGCGGGACAACCTGTGCTCTACTTAAAGCAGAGACTCTTAAGTATTGCAAGGAGACATCTACACACAATAGCAAGTTACTTATGTGGCCTGGCCGGCCCTGTATCCTACAGGGCAGCCTGCTATAGTGGTGCAAGTGTACTTGGCTATTTAAGGCTGAGAGAACTTGAAATGAATGGACTCCACGTGGGTTCAGCTTCTTCATTCCTCTCCGGAGATCTAGGACTCAGGCTGGTCCCGAGATCCTACAGTGAGCTGGTCTGCACATTACAACGTGTCAGGCACGATAACAAAATTATTGTTATAAGGAGGGATGAAGAGAAGAATACTTTTTCAGCATAAGGTAAATTGTGAACTGCCTGAAATATGAAGGGGTGAATTCCTAGAAATATTTTTATTAGAAACAAAGAACTTGGGCACATTTGATAAGGTTTCCCTTCTTTCTAGTCTCAAACTCCAACTAGGAAACTAGTAAATAAATGTCAAATTTTATGTAGAGTATAAAGTTAACTCTGGCATGGATTGAATCCTAATATCTCCCCCAGTACTGCTGCCATTCTATGCCAATCCCACTATCCTCCTAATAATCACATTTCCACACATACAAAATAGAGTCCTTTTAGGAGCATTTATTTGTTTTCCAAGACTGGGCACAGAAAATGCCACTGACTTAGAAAATCAGTGGAATTGTAGTTAGTCTCCCGTTCAGACTGCAGTCTTTTTTCTGAAGAATCCTGTTCTCCAGTTTCTGGGCCTCAGATTGCTCTGCTCCCTGAATCTTCCCAGCAGAGTCAGTCCTGCAGTCTCTAGAATCACCCTTGGCTGTTCAGGTACTCATGGAATAGGTTACTGACATCTTGAACTCTCCACCTTCACCTAGTCATCCTGCTTCCTGTGGTACACTGTAGGAAAATGGAAGAAAAATGAAAAGTTCTTTATCACTGGTCACTGGTCTAAGTCTCTGTGGAAGAATTTCCATGGCCCTTATGTCACTTAAATTCTTAAATGCATACTTAAATTCTGATAATTTGAGTATTTGTGGGAAAATATGCATCAGATTTATGGTGAGAAATTTTCTAACTGCTATTCTTACTAGATCATTATCATCCACTGCAACCCCTGCCCCTGTTTCCTTATAGCAACACATCTCTTCAATATAGTGTGATCTCTTGCCTAGAAGTAGAACATACAACAAGTTTAAGCTCAGTGGCTCCTTGTGGGCTTGTCTCTTTTATGACCTTAGGTAACCAGGAAGCCATTTCAATGGCTCATGACTTGGGTCCCCTTCCACCATCACCACCACTCCCTCATCCCCACCAATCAAGTCTTAGGAATCCATTTATGTATACTATCCTCTCTGGATCATTCCTAAAATTTGCACTCACACTCACAAATAGAGTTCTCTAGAAAACGATTGTTACTCCAAGTGCTGAGGTTAACTTTATGGGTCTGCACTGCTAACATGGCAGCTCATATGCTTAAAGTCCCTTTGGCTGACCTAACATACATGGTTATTACTCTGGTAAATCTTGTTTTCACACTGGCAACAAACTTGATTTTATCCCTTCCCTGCCCCTTTACAGCTTAACTTTGCAGGATCATTTCTGACCTAGTGTGATGAGGTTAAGGGAACTATCCTTAGTTTGGGGATACTACTTCTGGTCCCTGGGTTAAGGGCTCATTGCGATGTCCTGAGGCCCTTTACTTTTGTCATTCCTTTAGATGCTTCTAATCTAGTCATGTTGCTTTCCCTTTAAAGTCTTCCCTTAAATATGACAAATAAAGAACTAATAGCTTGTGGTATTATTTGATTATTCTGTGAAGCCCTTGTAATCTCACCAATGGATTTTTCATCTATAATAATATAATCTATACCAATGAAGTCACAGGTTTATACTAATGAAAATGATTCGGTCAATGGCAGTGCAGAGAATTGAGGTGTGAGAATCCCCTTCTGGTTGGTGCAGGTTTTACTTGAAAGAATCCTTGAACCCAAAATATTAGACAGGCAAAAAGGAAGTTTATTGGCACTGCAGAAGTTAGCCATGGCAGAGAGATAAAGGTCCTAGTAGAGAAATCCTGGCAGAGGGATAAACAGAGGTGTTAACACTGAGAAAATCAGGCAGGGGTCCTGGTAGGCAGCTGTGCCAAGAGGAGAGAGGTCCCTTGGCAAAGCATATCCCTACTTCAGGGTCCTGCAAAATGATGAGTTTAAAATTGCTCCTTTCCCCCCCTACTCCCCAGGCTGGGGTTAAGTGACTCACTTGCCCAGGGTCACACAGCCAGGAAGTGTTAAGTGTCTGAGATCAGATTTGAACTCCAGTCCTCCTGACTTCAAGGCTGGTGCTCTATCCACTGCGCCACCTAGCTGCCCCTTTTTTCTTTTTTTCTTTTTTTAAATAAGAGATCAATTGAATGAAATTCCTTCAATGTTGTCACTGTCTCCAGGCCTAGATTTCCAGTTGAATGGAATCACTTAAATTTGAGCTAAGTAGGAATGATCCTGGACTCCACTCAATAGAGGGTGCAGTTAGTGCCACCAAGATAACAAAATGAAACTTTATCTTGATTCTCCCAGAGGAGATTCTCTAGAGTTCCCCCATGGCTTTCCCCCCAAGATCAGAGGAAAGTTTCAGGGTTCCCCCCATCAAAAACAGTAACAATAACAGCAATATAGTCCTACATTTAATTGGATTTTTAAAAATTCAGCCTTATAAAGTTAACTGACTTTGGGGAAGAGAAGAATTTAATCATTTACTTATTGTTGGTCCTTTGGTTCAAAAAGGACCAATGATGTCTTAGGAAATGTCTTGACTGTTTGGTAAGTTGGATTTAAGTAATGCAGAGGTTCACAAAGTCACTTTTTCTTCCAGAGTCATCAGAGTCCAGCTTCAAGACAAAAGTCAAGAAAACTAGCGATAGACCAGGATTCATTGCATGACAATGGCTTCTTAGATTGGCCAAGCTTTAAGCACTCCACAGGCCCTGCTTCAGCCACCTTCATGACCATTGGAACAAATTGTTCTCATCTGCGCATTCCTCTGGGGAAGTCTTCACATGCTTGGGACAGACATGGTGAATTCACAGACAGGTTTGAGGCCTGGTTTAGCAGTTTTCCCTGGAATGTGATCACTGCACCTGCTTCTTGGAGCCACAGGTGAGAGTTGAATAGGGAATTAGAGTTTAGTTGGGACTTGAAGGAAGCAAACAGGCAAAGACTAATTGAAGCATAAAATATAGATCAAGGGAAGTGTTCTGAGCTGGGGAGTCATGTGCAGCATTACATTCAAAGTTTCATGTTTTAGGAGGGACACTGCCATACTAAAGAGAACTTGGAGGATGATGAGTAAAATGAGAAAATGACTCTGGGAATCATGTCACATGAAGGTACAAAGTGGGCTTGTTTAATCTTGAAAGGATCAGGGGTTACATAAAAGCTCTCTTCAGACACGAATAATTAACACAAGGAAAGGGGAGTAAACTTAGTCACTTTTACTAACTTTATAACAGTTAAAGTTACTAAGGGATGGAACTGGCTGCTCCCCAGAGAAATGTGTTCCCAGGCTCTGGAAATGTTCAGAAAGAGGCTAGATGACTTCTATGTCAGGGAGGTTGTAGAAGGAATTCTTACACGGGGAAAGATTAAAATGAATGTCTTCAAAGTTCTGTGAAACAAGATTCTCTGATCTTCGGAGCAGCTTTGGGGTGGATCAGTGATTGGGAAAGTGTCAGAGTTCTCTAATTTCCTCCCATTCTGTCAGTGCGGATCGGGGAAAGGGGAGACGTGAAACTTCTGCCTAAACAAAATGAATGCACAAAGGATAAGAAGGAACAAAGCGTTTGGTCCCACTCCGGGTACTTTCCCTTCTGTCTCCAGAAGCAGAGGTCCAGTTATGTGTCTGAACAGCGGAAGAGGTCCCAATAGATGATTTTCTTTGACCAGAAGAGGGCATCAAATGCACGCAATTTCTGCTCACTTAGACTTTAAACTTGGCCTTATTGTCTGTAAGCTTTCCCAACCAGCTCTGCCCTCTTTGCTTCCTCTCGGGAGCGGAAGTTTGGCAAAGTTCTTAATAGGAAGGCGAAATTCATCTCCCTCTCCTCCCTTCCCACCCTCCTTTATCTAACCAGCAAAAGGCAGCTAAGAGGGAGGGCAGAGAGAAAAACGTGGTGCACGTGGAAGCGAGAGACCCGAGCTCACTGCAGCGTGACCTCGGGAAGGTGACTTCCGTCCTCCAGCTGCCTCATTTGTAAAACAGGATCTAACAGACTGTGGTGATGTGTAGAGAAATAGAAAGGCAGGAAAGAGAGGAAAACGGCAGGGGAAGGAGGCTCTTTCTAGAAAGGTGAAGGAAACCTCGCGGGAAACAAATATTATCCACTGATTGTCCCTCGGCTGTCTTTGACAAATTGCTGATTTGTGAGTTTTGTCCTGGAAGACATTTAGCCCGAGAATCCAGGAGAAGTGGAGGAATGAAACCTTGGGACGCTAGATCTTTTTCTAAGGAAGAGCTTCATACGCCTCCCCCCCTTCCCCCCAAAAGGCGGGCTCGCGCACGCAAATATCCTCAGGCAAGTGTTTACATCAGTAATCTTGTCTGGTCCGAAGCCCCTCCCCCTGGTCGGAGTGGGTAGGAACCTTTTCTCGAGCCTCCTCCTTTGTAGTCACACTTGCAGCAAGATGGATTGACGCCCGCGAGCTCCTGAAAGAGGAATAGGAATCGCAATTTCTATCATTTCAGCAAGGGTTCTTAATCTGAAATCCAAGACCCGCTTCCTCTGCCCAGAGGTGCATGGATAGATATCATGGACTCGAACTTGGGGTGGGAAAGCAGATCTTTAGCTATAAATAAGATCCCTTTGTAATTCTGTGTTTTATTTGTTCATTTAAAAAAAGTATTCTTCCCAAAAGAGGAATTTCCTAAGTGATCAGACTGCCCCAAGGATGCAACCCCTCCCCCCATCTCTACACTCCCATCCCTGCCTCCGCCAGCTCAGGGATAAGAAAATTCCAGCACCGCGGGATCTCAGGTCAGGCTGGACTGGGCACGAACTTGGGGAGTCCCCGGGTTTAAGGGAAAGCCTGAGTTTCTTTTTCCTAGAATAGGAATCTTCCCTCACAGACTGGTTAGCAACCAGTGAAGTTTCAGCGTCTCGAAGTCTCATTGGCTGAGGCCCATGCGGGAGACTAAACTCGCAATCAAACAAAAGTTCGGTTACCTCAGAAACGCCCCGCCTTTCTCGCCTCTGATCCTCAGCCCCGCCTCCTCTCTCTGCTGCTTAAAAAGGACGGAGGAGCAATAACTGCGAGAGAGACGGCAAGGAAAGCTGGGAGATTCAGGAACCCGGGGTCTGCTTCCTTTCTGCCCCCTCCCTGTGGGACTGATGAATCGGCTCCTCTCCTAAGTTTTCTTATCTGTCAGGAGCGCACTTTGATACATTGTAATTATGTTGCAGTCACAGTCACATATGTACATTTTAATACACTGTAATTATAATAAGAGTATTCTGTTACATTAACATAGCGTCAGCCTTCAACTGTTCCCCAGCTGATGGGCATCGCTTCTATTTCAAGTTCTTGGTGCTATTTAAAAAGAGGATTTGTCCAGAAAGGATATTTTCCTCTTTCTTTGAACTCTTTAAAGTATAAGTCAAGGAGGGGTGATGCTGGTTCAACGGGTATGCACAGTCTATTAATTTTTTTTTTCCTCAATCATATTTCCAAATGATGTCCTAGAGTGGTTCTATAACACCCAGCTCCGTCTGCAGCGCATTCCTGTGCCTATTTTCAAACCTTCCAGCATTTCTCCTTTTCCTTTTCTGTCAACTTTGCCAGGTGTATAGGTGGGCAGTGGAAACATGGAGTTGTTTTAATTTTTTTTAATGAATAATAATTAGGAGTGTTTTTCACACGACTATTGAGAAAAAATATTCATATCCTTTGACCATTTATCACTTGAGATGGCTCTTAACTGTATAAATTTGAATCTTGGGAATAAGATTCATCAGAACATTTTGATTATTTCCCCCCAGTTACCTTCTTTTCTTCTTATTTTTAGCTGCGAAAATTTCTTAACTATTTATGTAACAAAAAATATCTATTCAACCTTCTGTGATTCTCACTATTCCTTCATTTTCATAGATCAGAAAGGTAATGTCTTCATTCTTTCATTCTTTTTACTTGTTCCACAGAATAAATAGAGCTTCTCTTATTATATAGTATGAGTAGTTGGTCTAGACTGATTTCTGCCACATGGTTTCCCAGTGTTTGCTGACAACTTAATCCTCATTTCAGTAGCTGGTGTCATTAGATTTATCAGATATCCTGCTATACTGTTCATTGTTTCTTTATGATGTGTACCTTATCTGTGCCTCTGATAGAACCAGTAAAAATATCACTTTTTTTAAACAAATATAATCATATGATGTTTGTTACTTTTATTTTTCATTTTTTCAAAATCAAGTAAAAGAGATGAAGAAAAATTGGGGGGAAATGAGAATTATTTGAAAAAGTTATGAAAAAAATAGTCAGCCTGGAGAAAAACAAAACAAAACATTTTAAAAGTAGAATTAATTAGCCAAATGAAAAAGAATTAGCCAACAAAACAGCTCCCTAAAAATTACAATTAACCAAATATAAAAGGAAGTACAAGCTAACTAGGGGAAACAACTCCAAATAAGTTAGAATTGAGCAAATGGTACTTAATTGTAACATCCCCTCCTGGCAGTTACAACTACTAGTCTGTCCTAGGCCCAACAGAGTACCTTTGACCACTGACCTTTGCAGTGTCAACTCTACCCGGCTCGCCTCCTCTGAGGCCTTCAAAGGTCTCTGGTCATGATTTCTTGAATTTATAGTTTAATAACCAGTAGCACACTCAAGAATAGCCATATGTAATCTTAAAAGCCTTTATTATACCTACTCACATAAAGCCCTGACTTAATGCCCTGACTTGTTAATTCCTTAGTGAACACCTGGTCTGAAGATCCACATGTTCACTATCAAACTTCTTATCTCTTAAGGCTATCCATTAGCTTGGTTCAGCTATCCCAGGCTAGGGAGCCAGGTTAAAGAGAGTGACTGATGTCTGCAGTGGGCTTAAAAAAGGGCCTGTGAGGTTACACACAGCCAACCAGCGAGAGAGCTGATACCCATTATGAAACTATCTCAATATGGACAGGATCCCACCCACAGGGCAGTCCTATATCCACAGAGATTACTTCTGGGCCACTCAAGTCTCCTGTTGCGCTGTGGCCACCCATTCAAAGGACCTTTACACTTAATAACTCTCTGAGACAATAAGAATTAAACAGAGTCAAAACTATGAAAAAAATAGAAGAAAGTGTAAAATACCACATTGAAAAAAAACCTGGCCTAGCAAATAGATCAAAGAAAGATAGTGTCAGAATCATTGTTCTACCTAATAGGCATAATCAAAAGGAGGACCCAGATAACATCTTTCAAGAAATTATCAAGGAAAACTTCCCTGATATTCTAGAAGCAGAGGGCAAAACAGGTTTTGAAAAATCCACCAGTCACTTCAGGGAAAAGATCCCAAAATAAAAACTCCAAGGAATATGATAGCCAAATTACAAAAGTACAAAGTTTTAGGAAAAGTTAGTGTAAGTGGCCAAAAGAAATTATTCAAGTAGAAGGAATCCACAATCAGGATTACACTGGATTTAGCAGGTACAACAATAAAGGAATGAGAATCACCAAATGTGATATATCAGAAGGCAAAAGAGTAAGGACTATAATCAAGAATCACTTCCCTGGTGAAATTAAGCATAATACTCAAAAGGGAAAAATGACTACTGAATGAAATAGAAGAATTTCAAGCTTTCAAAGAAGAAGACCAGAATTAAACAAGAAATATGATCTATTTCAAGACCCAAGAAAAACTAAAATAAGGAAAAAGAAAGAGGAAAATACAAGGGATTAAATGAATCTTGAAGTATTTACATCTCTACATGGGAGGATGATACTTGTGATTCTTAAAAATTATACCAGTAACAGTATAGCTAAAAGAAATATACATAACAAAGAATAAGACTAAAAGGTGAATTTGAGGAAATTACATAAAAATAATTAAAGGATACAAAAAAGAATGGCACTGAATGCAGAAGAGAGTGGTAAAATGTATAAATTATTTCACATGAAGAGTGAATGACCTATAAAAATGAGAGATGATGGGTGAAGGAAGTATGTCCTATCTGTACAAAAATATTTAGAGAAACTCTTTTTTGGAAATCAAGGGGAAGTCTGTCAATTGGGGAAATGCCTGGACTAATTGTAGCATATGATTGTCATGATAAGATTGTGGTACAATTGTGCTATAAGAAATGATGAGCAGAATGGTTTCAGAAAAACCTGAGAAGACTTGAGTGAACCATGGAAAATGAATACACCAGAACCAGGAGTACACTGTACACAGTAACAACATGATTGTAAAGACAAATCATCTGTGAAAGACTTAGCTACCTCTGATCAGTGTTTGGAATTTTCTTAGATCACTGTATTCCAAAGACTCATAAATGAAAGATGACGTCTACCTCCAGAGAGAAAACTGATGAATTCTGAAAACAGATTGAACCACTTTTTAAAAACTTTCTTTAAATGACCAGCAGGCTTGGAGAGACTTACACGAACTGATGCTGAGTGAAATGAGCAGAACTAGAAGATCATTATACACTTCAACAATGATACTGGATGAAGATATATTCTGATTGAAGTGGATATCTTCAACATAAAGAAGATCTAATTCAGTTCCAGTTGATCAATGATGGACAGAAACAGCTACATCCAGAGAAGGAACTCTGGGAATTGAGTGTAAAATGTGTGCACTATTGTCTTTCTACCCAGGTTACTTATATCTTCGGAATCCAATTCTTACCATGCAACAAGAAATTTGGTTTTACATACAGATATTGTATCTAGGATATACTGTAATACATTTAACATGTATGGGATTGCCTGTCATCTAAGTGAGGGAGTAGAGGGAGGGAAGGGAAAATTTGGAAAAGTGAATACAAGGGATAATGTTGTAAAAAAAAAATTACCCATGCATATGTATTGTCAAAAAATTATAATTATAAAATTAAAAAAATAAAAATAAAAACTTTCTTTAGTTTTCTTTTAATTTTGACTTTTTTTTTGCAATATGAATTATAATTATATGGAAATATGGTATCATGACCACACATATATAACTGAAATAAAGTCAATTCTAAGAAACATGGGAAGATTATTTTTTATACGCTGATACAAGATGAAATAAATAGAACTAAAAGAACAATATATACAATGATTACCACAATCTATATGACAAGATCACTGAAAGGAAATGAAACTATGTCTACAAAAGTCAAAAAAGATCCCTGAGACCTGATCATATACAATACCTCTCATCTTGAGAGAGAGAAGCAGGGTAATACTAGGATAAAGAAATGTTCACACAGTCTGCTGCTAAATAAATACTTCTGAATGAACAAAATATTAAATGAATGCCTTCACATGTTGTTGAATCATTTGCCAAGTATAGGACCAATCTCCCCCATTAATTATAGTTTTAGGACAATAAGTTACTTCACTTGTATCAATGGGAAAAGAATTTCTGAAAGATGGAAAATGTATCCCTCATTAAAATGGGAGTTCCCAGAAGAAGGGGTGAGGGTGGGGTCCTTGCAGCTAAAAAAGTAGCATTGCTAGATCCAAGTCTTTGGGGAGAGATGTTTTCCCTACCATTTAGAAGGGCAGATTCTGCATCTAGGAGCAGCTGATTGATAGGTATCCCAAAGGATTTGGGTTAAAGAAATTCCCTCAGAATCATAGGATTTTGGAATTGTTCTCAACTGTTCCAATCCCTTTCATTTTATTGATTAGGAAACTAAGGCTTAGAAATGTGAAGTAATTGCCTCAAAAATCACACAGACAATAACTGGTAGGTTATGAATAAGATTTTCCAACCTCCTCTCACCCCCCTTCACTAATCTTCCAAGGGAGAAGAGGCACATGAAGAAGATGGCAGTGGCAAAGGCATCAGGGTCAAAGTCCTGGCCCAGGATGTCAATCATATGCCCAATGTAGTGGGGGATGAACATCTCACCTGGAGTGGGGCATGAGCAGGATGGGAAAGGAGCAACACAAGGATCCTTTTCCAAGTTCACTTAGTCTCCTGCTTCTTCCACCCCAAATACCAACACTTCCACCTTGTCCAATTACCTATGACTGCAGCAGCCAAGAAAAAGAAAGCAGCAACAAGGAAGGGGAAGTCAGGCCAGGACAGTCTCAGCAGCCTCCACATCATAGCTTTGTTCTCTGGGCCTTGCTCCTTCTCCTGTGCTGAGTGAGGGGCTTCAGAAGGACTCAGCACCTTCCATACAGCCAAGCCCAGAGCCCTTCCTCCATAAGCCACCAGCCTCCAGGCCCAGGAGGCTGAGGCTAGGAGCACATGGGGAGCATTCAAGGGCCCTGGAACCAGGGGCTTCAGAGATAGGAATAACGGGGTACTCAGGCACAAGGTAGGCAGTAATTTGCCCACCTTCCCAAGGCTCTGCCCAATAAAATTAACACCTCCCACAGGCCTCGGTTTGAAAAGCTCCCTCCAGCCAGAGGCCAAGGAGCCCCGGAGGGAATAGGACTCCCAGCAGTCTCTGAAATAGCCAAAGCAGGATCAGGTCAGTCAGGAGGAGAAGAGCCCAGAACCTAAGAGTAGAGAGCTGCATGTTGGCATCTGTAAAAGAATCAGGAAGATTATCATTACCACCACCACCACCACCACCATCATCACCATTATTAAGATATCATAAGGATACAATATCTCCTAAGGATATACTTCCAATCAGGACATCCAAGATTGCTTCCCTCCCTACTAGAGGGGTCCCTACTTATCCCAAACTCATCAGCAGGTTCCACATGGGGCAACTGAGGCTCAGAGAAAGGAAGTGGCTTCCCCACGGTCAGATGGAGAATCCGAGCAGGGCAGAGGTGCAGGTGGGAATTTCCTAGCCCAAGAGCTCTTTCCACTTCCCGGAGCTCAGAGGTTGGTGCTGCTGCTTGGGAGGGAGAGGCAGTGAAATCCCCGAACATTTGGTGACGATGAAAAGGAGGAGGGCACCTTAAAATCTCCAGATAAGGTCCTCCTCCCCACCATCCCAGTTCTTAACTCCACCAGGCTTCCTTTGTTTCTGTGATTTGTTGTTTGACCTTATTATTTAGAATTAGGTTATTTAATTTCCAGTTAGTATTTAGTCTATCTTTCCCTGGTCCTTTATTGAAAATAATATTTATTGATTCATAATCTGAAAAGGAAGTATTTCCTATTTTTGCCTTTCTGCATTTGATTGTGAAGTTTTTATGCCCTAACACATGGTCAATTTTTATAGAGGTGCCATGAACAGATGAGAAAAAGGTATATTCCTTCCTATTCAACTTTGTCCAGAGATTTATCACACTGGGCTTTTTTTGGACTCTATTAACCTCCCTGGTTTCTTTCTTGTTTATTATGTGATTACATTTGTCTGATTCTTAAAGGAGAAGGTGGAGGTCCCGCATCAACATAATTTTACTGGTTGTCAGGGTGAAGAGGTGTGTGACTCCCTGGAGAAATTGAATAAGCATTTTTCTAATACCTGCTAAGGCCACCTACTGTGCTGAGTGCTTCATAAATATGTCATTTGATCCACATAACAACCCTGCAAGATAAGTGCTGTTAATCCCTCTTTTGCAGGTGGGGAAATTGAGATTAAGCAACTTGCCCAGGATCTCACAGCAAATATCTCAAGATGGATTTGGACTCAGGTTTTCTGACTCTAGGCCCAAATCTCTTGTCCGTTGCACCACCCAAATTCCTTGGGGGAAAGGGAGAGATACCATCCCTGACAACATTAGTGAATACTCTGAAGAAGAAAACTCATTCTGGCTCTGACATGTGCTATTAAAGCCTAGAGAATGAATTAAGTGTGTATATCTTCTCCAAATCCAGGTTTATTCCATGTGCATTAAGAGCCTTGGGAAACTTACCTAGGTTAGTTGTGAAGAAAGTAGAGGTAAAAGTACTCTGCCTCTTAGTTCTCTCTCTAGATGGGGATAGCTCTTTCTATCACAAGGCTATTGAAATTGCCAGGAATCATCTTATTGTTAAAACAAACAAACAAACAAACAAAAAAAACAGCTATGTCCATCACTGTTATCATTACACAATCTTCTTACTCTTTACTGTGTTCTCTTGGTTCTGCTCAATTTATTTGGCATCAGTTCATGTCAGTCTTTTCCAGACTTTTCTAAAATTAGCCTTCTCATCATTTCTTATAGAACAGTAATATTCCATTACATTCATGTACCATAACTTATACAGCCATTCCCCAGCTAATGGTCATGTACTCAATTTCTAGTTCCTTTCCTCTACCAAAAGGGCTGCTATAACCATTTTTGCACATGTGGATAATTTCCCCTTTTTATGATCTCTATGGGATACAGGAGAGACACAGCTGAATGTATACAGTTTTATAGAACTTTGGGCAGAGTTCCAAATTGCTCTCCAGAATTGTTGGATCAGTTCACAACTTCACTAACAATGTGTTAGGATTTCCATTTTATTGCATTCCCACCAACATATATATTATTACCTTTTCCTGTCGTTTTAGCCAAAGAGATTATTATTCAATGTCCCATGTCTACATAAGGAGTACTAGGCCATTTCTGATTTTAAGTCAGATGTCCCATCACTTCTGTGAGTAGGAAGGCTTTTAGTTTACAGCGTTGTAAAGAATGGGGCTCTCTAGATGTGGAGATGGTCTTCTTGTCTCTGTACCCCTAGGACATGGACCTCTAAGTCTGCCTGGGAGTAGCCAGTTGCTGTGGGATGTAACAAACTTGTGTAAGCCCCTCAATGTGAAGCAAAAAGTTTGTTGGCAGCAGAAGCTCTCTAGCACCAGGAAAAGCTACACAGCTGCTTGGGCTCTTGGTATCTTGCTACCACCAGGCTCATTAGTCACTCCCAGCAATAACCAAAGTCCAGCAGGCCATAGTGTCTTCTGGATAAAATGTCTAAGTCACCTCTTTTCTTATCCCCTGCCCTATAAGTGATTCAGTCATTGGTTTGTTTTCCCTTCCAATCTCTATATCTAGTGTACAAATGGCATTGAAATACATTCTAAAAGCATGACACGCCCAAATAATTTTGATTGATTCTTGCCTCTATCCCCAAATTCTTTTCTTTTTTTTTTTAAGGTCTCTTTTCCTTTAAGGAAGAAGTTCTCAGGAGGTAGAGCCAAGATGGAGGAGTAAAGACAGGAACTCTCCTGAGCTCTCCCCCAAACCCCTCCAAAAACTTTTAAAGAATGACTCTTAAAATTTTTAGAGGGTCAGAACTCTCAAAAAGGGAGTGAAACAATTTTACAGCCTAGGATAACGTGGAAAGAAAGGGTCATCTCCCTTGGGTGAGAATGGAACACAGTCCTCCTCAGGCTGTGTCAGGCCCATCAAATTTGGAGCAAACCTTGGGAACCACTGAATCATCATCAGCAGCAGGTGCTACTAGAGTTCTCAGCCCACAGACAGCAATGGGGTTGGACAACTGGTGGGAAGGAGATTACAGGGGTCTCTTTGCTAGCACTGTTCCTTTGCCCAAACTGAAATCTGGGTCTCAGTCCTGGGGGGCAGGACCAAGGAGAGGAGGAACATTGGCACACCAGGGTTTGCAGTTAAATGGAATGGGACCCTCCTAATAGTTCTGGGGAGAAAAGAATGTTTGTGATCACCCAGAGACCAGAGCAGAGGCCAGCAGAGTTGTAAACACATGTCTCCTTATATCATACAAACTTGGAAGAAGTGAAATATTACAGGTCCCTAGAAATATCTCTGAAAACAAATGTACAAAACCCCTAAATTCAGGACATTGCACCCTTTATTCTAGAAGCAGAGCCTTACTTAACAAAAAGTTAAGAGTCACATAATAGATTGGGAAAATGAGCAAATAACAGAAAAAGATTCTGACAGTGAAAGTTATTATGGTGACAAGGAAGGTCAAAATACACATTCAGCACAAAACAAAGGCAAAGTTCTGATATCCAAAGTCTCCAAGTAAAATATGAATTGGTCTCAGGCCATAGAAAAAAATGCAAAAAAAAAAGAATTTCAAAAATCAAGTAAGAGAGGCAGAAAAATTGGGAAGAGAAATGAGAGTGCTGCCAAACAATAGGACAACAATTACATTCAAACGAGGTACCTACAGGATAAACTGGATATAAACAGAAGAAAGGCAGTAGAAGTGGGTAGGGGTGTCTCTATTAAGTCTCTTTTTATCTGGGACTTGAAGGAAGCCAGGAGGAAGAAATGAAAAAGGAGAGCATTTCAAACATGAGAGAGAGTGAACAGATAAGGAGTGTGTTGCTCAAGGAGAAGCAAAGAGGTCTAGAATGTAGAGAGCCTTCTCAAATAGTTTAGCTACTCCTAGGAGCTTGGGGATGATAAATAATGGAGCTTGATGAATGAAGTAAAAATTTTTTTGCTTCATTTTTTTTTAGTATTTTTTTGTTTTCTTTAAATTAATTTATTTTTCCCTAGTTACATTCAAAACAACATTTACATTTGTTTTTAAGACTTTTGAGCTCTAAGTTCTCTTCCTTACAAACCACAAGTGAAATTATGCTAAATATTTTCATAAAAGTCAAGTGTGAAAGAAAACATAGATCTCCCACCCTAATGAAAATAAAAACCCTCAAGAGAAATTATGTTCAAGAGAGAGACAAAGAGACAGAAACACACACACACACACACACACACACACACACACGCACACACACACAGAAAGAGAGAGAGAGAGACAGAGAGAGAGAGAGAGAGAGAGAGAGAGAGAGAGAGACAGAGAGAGAGAGAGAAAGACAGAGAGAGACAGAGAGAGACAGATAGAGACAGAGACAGAGAGACAGAGACAGAGAGAGAGAGAGACAGAGACAGATAGAGACAGAGACAGAGAGAGAGAGAGAGAGAGAGAGAGAGAGAGAGAGAGAGAGAGAGAGAGAGAGAGAAACAAAGAGCACTTCAATCTTCCAATCAAATCAGTTCCTTCTCTGGATATGGATAGGCTTTTTCCTCAGAAATCCTTCAGAGTAGTTGTGGATGATTATAGTACTGAGAATAACAAAGTCATTTGTAGCTGGTCATCACAAAACATTGCTATTACTTTGTATATCTTATATTTCACTTTGTTCAAGGAGGACTTTCCAGGTTTTTTTCTTTCCTGAGAGCATCCTCCTTATCATTTCCCAGAAAACAATAATATTCCATCACAAATATATACCGTTTAGTGAGCCATTCCCCAACTGATGGGCATCACCAAAATTTCTGATTTGTTTTTTTGTGTTACAAAGAAAGCTGCTATGAATATTTTTGAACAGAGAGGTCATTTAACTTTTTTTCCCCATTTTTTCTCTTATCTCTTTTGGTATTTATGCCTACTAGTGAGGTTGCTAACTCAAAGATATGCATGAATTTGCAGCCCTTTGGCCACATATCTTTTGATCATTTATCACTTGGGGCATGACTCTTTTTACATATATAAATTTGGCTCAGTTTGAGAAAATGTTTTGTTTGAGAAATGACACTTTACCAGAGAAACTTGCTCTGAATTTTTTTTTACAATTATTGCTAATTGTATTTCCTCTTCATTTATTCCCTCTCTCCTTTCACTCCTCAAAAGTGTTTTGCTACTGAGCAGTCTTTCCCTCAATATGCCCTATATTCTGTCACCCTCTCCCCCTTTACATATCTCATTCCCCTCCTATTTTCCTGCTGGGTAAGATAGATTTCTATCTTCCTATTGAATATGTATGGTATTTCCTATTCCAGCCAATTCTGATGAGAGTAGGATTCACTCATTCACTTTCTCCTCCCTCTCTTTTCCTCCAAGCTTTTTCTTGGTTCTTTTTTTTTTTTTTATGGCATATAATTTGCACTATTCCCAGTACATTCCTTTCTCACCCTTTAATTTCATCATTTAAAAACAAAAGATATTATCTTTTCATATTAAATTCACAGCCGTACCCTCTGTCCATATATACTCCTAACCACCATAATAATGAGAACGTTCCAATGAGTTACAAATATCATTCTCCCATGAAGAAATGTAAACAGATAAACCTTATTAAATCTCTTATCACATTTTAAATTATCTCCTTATGCTTCTCCAGAGTCCTGTATTTGAAAATCAGATTTTACATTCAGCTTTTGTCTTTTCATCACAAGCACTTAAAAATTCTCTGTTTCATTGAATAGTCACTTTTTCTTCTGAAGGATT
Source organism: Sminthopsis crassicaudata (assembly GCF_048593235.1). Taxonomy (NCBI): domain Eukaryota; kingdom Metazoa; phylum Chordata; class Mammalia; order Dasyuromorphia; family Dasyuridae; genus Sminthopsis; species Sminthopsis crassicaudata. Next base: position 285,308,777 of record NC_133620.1, read on the forward strand.
ATACTCAGTTTTTCTGGGTCAGTGATTCTTGGTTGCAATCCTAACTCCATTGCTCTGTGGAATATCATATTCCAAGGCCTCTGCTCTTTAATGCAAAAGCTGCTAAATCTAGTGCTATCCTAACTGTGTCTCCACTATGCATAAATTGTTTCTTTCTGGATGTTTGTGATATTTTATCCTTGACCTGGGAGTTCTGACATAAGGCTTTAATATTCCAGAGAGTTTTCATTGTGGGACCTCTTTCAGGAATTCAATGGTGGATTCTTTTAATTCTATTTTACCCTCTGCTTCTAGAATATCAGGACAGTTTTCCATGATAATTTCTTGAAAGATAATGTCTAGGTTCTTTTTAAATCATGACTTTTAGGTAGATCAATAATTCTTCTGGATCTATTTTCCAGGTCAGTTGTTTTTCAATAGGATATTTCACATTTTTTTCTATTTTTTTCATTTTTTTGTTTTACTTTATTGTATCTTGATTTCTCACAGTCATTGAGCTTCCATTTGTTGAATTCTGTTTTTTAAGGAATTATTTTCCCCAGTGAGCTTTTGTATATCTTTTCCCAACTGGTCAATTTTGCTTTTTTAATGCATTCTTCTTTTTTAACTCTTTGTATTTCCTTTTCCATCTCTCTTAATTCTTTCCCTATTTTTCCCCTGTTTCTCTAACTTGATTTCCCTTTTGCATGCTTCCATGATCTTCTAAGAGCAATTCATATTTCTCTTAGAGGTTTTGGATGGAGGAGCTTTGACTTTGTTATCATCTTCTGAACATGGGTTTTAATCTTCCTTGTCACCAGAATAACTTTCATTGGTCAAAGGCTTTTTTTTTTTTTCTCATTTCTCTAGTCTATTACTCTGCTTTTAACTGTTCATTAAAGTAGATCTCTGTTTCTTCTTTTAAAAAAATTTATTAAAGCTTTTCATTTATAAAACATTCATGAGTAATTTTTCAACATTGACCCTTGCAAAACCTTCTGTTTCAAATTTTCCTCTCCTTCCTCCCACCCCCTCCCCTGGATGGCAGATAGTTCAATATGTATTAAATATGTTAAAATATATGTTAATTAAAGCATACTAGGTGGCACAGTGGCTAGGGCACCAGCCCTCAAGTCAGGAGGACTTCAATCAAATCTAGCCTCAGACACTTAACCCTTCCTAGCTGTGTGACCTTAATATTTTTCCAATTGCTTAAATTTGATTTTATTTTTGTGGAAAGTGTTTTGTAGTTTTGCTCATATAGTTCCTGACTTTCCCTTGGCAGATAGATTCAGTAGGGCTCTGTTTCTAAGGGGGAGGGTACATTGTCCCAACCTCCAGGGATTTTTGTGCCTTGCTTTCAGAGATCCTTCTAGGAACCTGACCACGAGTGCTCTTTTCTGCCCTCGAGCTGATGGTGAGCTCCACTGCACTGTAGCCATAGGATCTATTGTGCTGGCCATGGCTGGGGTTCCACTGTCTGAGGTTGCTCTGGGACTGTATACCAGACCCACCCCGTTGCCACAGACCCTCTCTACTAATTTTGAGTCTTCCCTGGTGACCCTGGGCTGAAAGGTTGAGAAGCCTCCAGCACAGCTGCTGATTCAGAGGTCTTGCCTAGCTGACCCTGGGCTCTGCACCACGGGTGGAGCAGGACCAGGCTGGGTTGGGGCTAGGGCAGAGCTGGGATTGGGCACTTGGCTCCCACTCTGGTTGTAACATGGACATTTTTGTAAATTGTAGGGAAGTAGAGAGAGATTACAGCAATGTGCAGGAGAAGTTAGGATGGAATGAGATTATTTGTAAAACTAGAGGATTCACCCTGACAAGGGGAAGGGCCTCCTCATTAGTAAAGATTGGTGTAAAGACAGAGGGAGTGGCAGTTAGTATTTGGGAAACTTCAACTGAGGAGAAATGAGAAGAGAAAACTCTTAGAGAATATCCTCAATTATGTTCAAAGAAATATGAAGCAAGACTCTCATCTGAGAGGGAAGGGGAGGGGGACCTATGGAACCTTTGAAGGGGGATGAAAGCATCCCTGTGGACAGTGAGACTATGAGTCAATTAGAAAAGTACAAAAGAATTGTCAGCAGCAGTGAGAGCTCAGTTAAAGTAACATCATGAATTTGTAGTGGATTCAGTCAGAGTTTCAGCACTTTCTTTAGCTTTATTAATCAGCATATGAGGGAAGAGGGAGACAACATATGGTGAGACTCATCCTCCAAAGTCAAGTTGAAGTTTAACAAAACAATATTGTTGATAGGATAAAGCAGCAAGGGATGTAAAAGATAGTGTAGATCTGAAATATTTCACTCTGAGTTCAATCGGAAGGTAGGGGATCTGCATAAAATTTAATTTTTCTATCTTTAAAGACTTTGGGTTAGTTGAGAATTCATAATAATAATAAGAAGAATAAGAAACAGAAATGATCACAAAAGAAGAGACCATTGTGATAAATTAAAATTTAAAAAATAATAATGCACATGCAAAATTTGACTAAAATATGTTACTAAAAACTTTTCCCCAAAAAAGTGGCCAGACAATATAAACAGTTTTCATAAGATAAAATACAACTTAGCAATAACTCTACTCTAAATGAACAATATTTAAAAATTGCAAATTAAGACAGTTCTGGGATATTAACTCATTCTCATTATATTAGCAAAAACTTTCAAAATGATAATTTTCCATGGTAGAGTTGTTATGGGAACTCTATGGGAAAATTTTTTTGTTGAGGTACAAGTAGGCCCAACTGTTCTTGAAATTAATTTGAAAATTTGAGAAATGTCCAGTAATCCCACTGTTAAGTATATACTCCCAAGAGAGTCAATGATCAAAAAATATTCCTAGTAAGAATTTTAGAGTATTTTTGTAAATGATAACAGAATAGATGCCCATCAATTATGAATGATTAGACAAATTATGGTATGTAAATATAATTGGGAGAGAACTAATGAATCTGAGTAATTCAGAGAAAGAAGGGAAGACTCATATTAACAAATGTAGATCAAAGGAAAGAAGCAGAACCAACATTTCACAGTAACAAGAATGAAGACAATAGAATTCTAAACAAATGAAACAGTCAAAACTGGTTGCAGATGATAATTGGAAAATCTTGCCTTTCTTTAGGTGAACAGAGAGTGGGCAATGAGAGAGTAATGTTACCCACTTGATCAGGCCCATTTTTGTTTGGAACTCTTTGTTTTTCTGTGGAAAGGGAACTATTGGATGGGGATAGAAGGATAGTTGGGAAGTTATTCTTGTCAAAAATTAAATGCATTAAACTATTATTTTTAAAATATAGAAATATATATGTATAAAAATTGGAATTCTCCTTAGTGGAATTAAAAGAACAGTGAGGAACATAAATCTTAAGAAGATGCATGAATAAATACGAAGTGAAGGCAACAGAATCAAAGGAATAGTTTTTATGATTTAAAAAAACTGTAAAAATGTGCAACTTAAAGTTTCAAGAATTCTGAACAAACCCTGACCAATCAGGATTTCAGAGGACTCAAAATAAACACAGCACACATCACCAGAGAGGTTACGGGCAGATTAGAACATAGGATTTGTTTTGCTTTTGACATAGCTAATATAGGAAATAGTTTTGTTTGATTAACTCTAATTTTTACAAAGTTTTTGTTTTCCTTTCCTTTTTTCTTTTTTCCAAGAAGGGAAAAGAAATAGAGAGCAAGAAAACCAACAATAGTTCCAATAAATATAATGTTGATTCAGAGTTATTTTGTTATGGCAATTGCTAGGTAACATTTTATCTCAGGAAAACTTATCTAGACTCTAATACTTACTAGCTAGGCGATCCTGAGCAAGTTCCTTAACATTCTTTGCCTTTATCAAGAAAACCCCAAATGTTATCACTAAAGAGTTGAATATGACTATAACAATTCAACAACAAAAAATATATCTATATCTATATGTATATCTATATCTATCTATATATATGTATATATATATATATATACACACACACACAGAGGAAAATTTTTTAAAGTCACTTAACATGCAGTTATGTTTCTCTCATCATTCTGGTACAGGGAAACAAGTCTGGTTCCCAGGGTTATTACAATCTAAAACGACTTATATCCATATGTGTTAAACAGTGATATATTTTGTCTAAGAGGATTGGGCCCATATATTTATATTGATATTCTTTACTTGATAAACAATATACTCCCATTTACCTTCCCACAAGTACCCTGACCAATTTCATTACTCTTCCACCTACCATTTTTGGGTGTCATTTGGTGAAGCTGATAATCTGTTAATGCTTATGAATAACTTTTCAAAATGTTACTGTAGGGTTTTAAAAATAATTTAAAAACTTGCATTTTAAATATGTTAGTTTAAATAAAATATTTATTTTTTCTCAAGACAAGAGACCCCCAAACTATCATCAGATCCTTTGGGGAGACATTGTACTTCAGGTGAGGAACCTCTGACTTGGACAAATGTAATTTTTGCTTTGCAGTTTAAGGTCCCTCTCTCAATGAGAGAAATCTTCCCTGGATATCCCAGACTATCTTGTTGTCTGGAAGAGCAAAAGGACAAGAATTTCAAATGAATTAATGAAAAAATGCAAATGAAGATTACCTAGCTGTACCAGACCTCAAATTTATATATACATATATATATATATATATATATATATTTTTTTTTTTTTTTGCAAACAATTGAGGTTAAGTGAGTTATTTAGAATCACACAGCTAGGAAGTGTTAAGTGTCTGAAACCAAATTTGAACTCAGGTACTTCTGATTTCATGGCTGATGCTCTATTCACTTCACCACTTAGTTGCCCCAAAAGACTACATCTTTTTTATTTGTTTTTGCTCAGGCAATTGGGGCTAATCAGTGCTCTATCCATTGTACCATCTAACCTCAAATTATATTATAAAGCAGAAATCATCAAAACCATTTGGTACTGGCTAAAAATACAACAATCAATCAGTAGATTAGATTAGGTTCACAAGTCAATGAGTATAGTAATCTAGTGTTTGATAAACCCAAAGTCCCCAGCTTCTGGGATAAGATTTGACAGAAATTGCTGGGAAAATTATAGCAGAAACTAGGATTGATCAGTATCCTAAACATTGTATACTGAGATAAGGTTGAAGATGGTTCATTGATTTAGGACCATAGAGTGACACTGTAGGCAAATTAGAAGAACAAAGAATAGTTTATCTCTCAGATCAAGGGAAAAGGAAGTTATTTGTGGCCAAAGAAATACTAGGGTCCATTATGGAATGCAAAATGGATAATTTTGATTATATATTAAGATAAAACGTTTTTGTACAAACAAAGACAATACAGAGATGATTAGAAGGGAAGCAGTAAACTAGAAAATTTTTTTTACATCTCAGCGTTCTGAAAAAGTTCTCTTTTTTAAAATACATAGAGAATTGACTCAAATTTATAATAATACAAGGCATTCTGCAACTGATATATGGTCAAAGTATAGAAACATAATTTTCAGATGACAAAATTACAACTATTTCTAGTCATATGAAAAAATGTCTAAATCATTATTGATCAGAGAAATGTAAATGAGGGTAACTCTGAGGTACTGCTACACACCTCTCAGAATAACTAAGAGGACAGGAAGAGATAATGATGAATGTTGGAGGGGATGTGGGAAAACTGGGACACTGATGCATTGTTGGTAGAGTTGTGAATTGATCCAGCCATTCTGGAGATCGATTTGGAACTATGCCAAAAAGACAATCAAGCTGTGCATACACTTTGAGCAAGCATGGATGTGGCTCTTTTCAACAATGAGATGATTCAAGTCAGTTCCAATGGTCTTGTGATGTGTACCCAGAAAGAGGACTATGGAGACTGTATGGATCACAACATAGTATTTTCATTTTGTTGTTGTTTCCTTCCATTTTATTTTTTCTCTTTTTTTCCTTTTTGATCTGATTTTTCTTGTGCAGCATGATCATTGAGGAAATATATATAGAAGAACTGCATATGTTTAACACATATTGGATTGCTTGCTGTCTAGGGGAGGGGGTGAGGGGAAAGACACAAGACAAAGAATTTGGAACCCAATATTTTACAAGGACGAATATTGTGTATACTTTGTGTGTGTGTGTGTGTGTGTGTGTGTGTGTGTATGTATGTATGTATGTATGTATATGTAATTTTACATATATATAAAGAAAAATCCTAGAGATAACAGAAATGGATTTGAGGCTTGGAGATTGTTTTCATAGCTAGTGAGTCAGAAAATTAGCATTATTTAAAAAAAAATTTATAATAGGTTTTTGTAACGTGCTCTCCTGGCAGTTACAATTACCAGTCTGTCCTAGGCCCACCAGAGTACCTTTGACCACTGACCTTTACAGTGTCAACTCTACCCGGCTCGCCTCCTCTGAGGCCTTCAAAGGTCTCTGGCCACGATTTCTTGAATCTATAGTTTAATAACCAGTAGCACGCTCAAGAACAGCCACATGTAATCTTAAAAGCCTTTATTATACCCTGACTTGTTGGTTCCCTAGTAAACACCTGGTCTGAAGACCCACATGTTCACTATCAAACACTTCTTACCTCTCACGGCTATCCATCAGCTTGGCTTGGCTTGGCTACCCCAGGTTAGGGAGCCAGGTTAAAGAGCGCCAGGTTAAAGAGAGCGACTGCTGTCTGCAGTGGGCTTATAAAGGGCCTTTGAGGTCTCACACACACAGCCAATCAGCGAGAGAGTCACCCATTATGAATCTATCTCAGTATGGCCAAGATCCCACCCACAGGGCAGTCCATATCCACAGAGATTACTTTCAGGCCACTCAATTTCCTGTTGCACTGTGTCCGCACATTTAAAGGGCTCTTACGATTCCCTTCTCTTGTTTTGTGGGAACCGCATATCTCATCAAGCTAAACTTTTAGCACCAGCTATAGTTCACATGATGCATGAGATGACGGAGTGTTATGCCCAAGGAGGTACAAAGCAGCAGATCAGTAAACAGAAGTATGACAATGAGAACCAGGCTCAACAGTGGCCCAAGTGTTCAACCCATTCATCAAAGTCATACTGGAGATAATAAGCCAAAGAGGTTGGATGTCAACACTGAGGTGGGAAGTCAACAAGGTAAAACATCACAATTCTAGTTAACAATTAAATATCAGTGAAGTAGGTTGTCACAATTCTAGTTACATTTATCACAATTCTAGACCAATTTTAGTTTCTTACAATTCTGTTGCACTTTTCACAATTCTAGAGCAATTCTAGCTTATCACAATTCTCTATTGCACTTTTCACAATCCTAGAGCAATTCTAGTTTCACAGGTGCACATAAGCAAAGTCATGTCCAGTAACATTGTCTCAATAACAATGGCAGGTGGGTGTTTTGGTTTTTCACCCACTAATTTAAAAGCATAGTCCTTTAATAGAAAGCACAGGGCAAAGTCTATGTGGAAGTAACCACGGGAGGAGCAAGCAGGCCCATTGTCCATTTAGTCTTTATATTGCATATCACCCAAAACAGTCCATTTCAGCTGCAACACTGGAACTGTTTGTTGTCTCTGGTGTCACGGTCAGGAGGGACATTGCTGCCATCAGCATCTGGAGGGCTGCTGACATCTGGCTGGTCTCTCTGGGCTGTTATCTGGTCCTTCTCATGGATCCTCAGTTCACAAACGTCTCTGGTGGGGATGAACTCTGCTGCTGGATCTGCACCTAGGAAGGAATGTACTCAGGGCCCAACTTGGGCCTTTCCAAATGCCATCCAGGCCTTTCCACATCATAGTGGAAACAAGTTGTGGTCAAAAAGATTAACAAAAGTCAGACAAAAGTTAGTCAGTCTGTCACTTAGCTGCACTTTCTGTGTATGCCAGAAGTGCATTGCTAAGGTAAAATGCAAAGAATTTAAAAATGTAAAAGCAAAATAATTTAAAAGTGTAAAACCGAAATAGATTTAAAATGTAAAACCAAAATAACTTAAAAATATAAAATCAAAATAGTAATGTAAAATCAAAATACTTTAAAGATATAAAATCAAAAGTGTTTAAAAATGTAAAATCAAAATTTAAAAATTGCAAGCAATCACATAAATGTATTGCCAGTGCATATCCCAAAATTCCCTTCTCTTGTTTAGAAGAGAAGATCTTGGGGATATAATATGTGCAGTAATGACTTTACTAATAGGACTATAAGAAATGCCAATGGAATGGGCAAAGTCAAATTCAATGCAAAAACACCTAAAGGCAAAATATTTGTAAGCCAGTCCATAAACTGTCGTAAATGCATGTGAAATTTCTACAATGGAAAAATGGTTGATCACATGTCTAGCTGCTTCTTCAGATTGGAATGAAGCCATAATGTTCCATTGGTCTTAAAACATTAACTTTCAAACCATAAGGGTTTTGTCCTATAGGGAGTATAGGAGAGTGAAAGAAAGATAAGCTGTGTAGCCTTCTGCCATGCTCTTAGCTTCCTCTTTAGTTATCACAATTTGCAAATATAAGATTATAGCAGCCTGATTATAAGTGATTTGAAGGTCCACTCTGAAAATAGACATGTAAGGTATATTTATCTCAGTGCTTTCTCACTCGCTCTTGAAGTTCTTAAAAGAACTGATATCTTTTCAGTGGTCTGCCACTCATACAGTTAATGAAAAAAGAACACTCCGCTATGAAAGCTTCAATCCATGATATCCCTGAATTTTTTTGCCTAAAAATCAAAGTTTCAGTTTCTGATACCAAATTGTACTTCAGGACTGTGAATCAATAAATCTGATATTACTTTCCTCCTGGGTCAAAGATCACACACTGTCTATTTATTTCAGTGATTAAAACAGCAGTTTTCCAAAACATTCTTTTTTTTTTTTTAATTTTTTATTATATATATATTTTTATAATATTATCCCTTGTATTCATTTTTCCAAATTATCCCCCCCTCCCTCTATTCCCTCCCCCCGATGACAGGCAATCCCATACATTTTACAATATACATGTGTGTGAATATCATTTTCTTGTTGCACAATAAACATTAGAATCCGAAGGTACATGCAACCTGGGCAGACAGATATTAGTGCTATTTCCAAAACATTCTAAACATAAACACTGTTTTATAAGTACTTGTAGGGGGTTGAGAAATCAAACCCACCTGTGAAAGTAGAAAATCCACAAGGCAAGAAAAGAGGAGTTTCAACTCTCCAAAGACTATCCTAGCAGTTTTACAAGTATAAAACTCCACTCTCTAACGGCAAGATCTTATGCTTGTAAGGTTTCTTAGAAATTAACTGAACTGTATTTTAAAAATTTTTCTGAATATTATAGTCAATACCTCACAATTCTTTTTTGCCTTGGGCCATAAAGCCTACTCTGGTCTTTTGAAATGAAGACACAGGAGTTTTGAATGGATTAATGGGCAGTGCTGATGGTATTATCGCCCTTCCTTTTCCTCCTCCTTCTCCCTTGGCCCATGAAGGTGAAGCAGAGGGAAGAGGAATTGGAAAATTCCAAAGGCTGATTTAAAATCCAACCTGAGCTTTGCACATAAAAAGAACTAAACCTCTTCTCAACGGAAGAGTAATCAAATTCCTTAAGACAATAATACATGAGATAAACCAACAAAACGCTAAGAAGAATTTCTCCAACTGAAGTCCATGTGGTTCGTTTAGTTCCCTCCTTAGCTTCAGCCACTGGTTTGTGTAGTAACCTAGCTTTTTCTTCTTTCTCTATCTCAATCTGTAATTTAACCTGCAATTCTAGCAACTCCTTTTTAATTGTTTGTCGTTCTATTTTCAACTCAACTTCTAGTTGTCGCATTTTATACTCTATACAGTCATACAAACACATTAGCTCTAGGTTGCTCCCTGTCCGAGCTATATTTAATGGGTGTGGGGGTAGCCTTCTGGGAGCTTGATTACAAGCTTCCTACTGTTCTTCAGTGGTGATCTTTGTTAAAAGATCTTCCATCTGGCTCTTTAACCTCTTTATATAAGCATTATGTTCAACTGTATCCTTGAGCCTGATCCCAGAGTTACCTGGGTTCATATTGCCTCTTTTCCCTCCTAAGTGGCATTTCTACCGGATCTTTCAGAATCTTAATTCTGAATATTAAATATTTTCAAAACCTGATAATTCCTGATGCATCCACGTTGGGCGCCATTTGTAACATGCCCTCCTGTCAGTTACAATTACTAGTCTGTCCTAGGCCCAACAGGTGTGTAGTGGGATCTCAGAGTTGTCTTAATTTTCATTTTTCTGATCAACTTTTCCTATGACTAGAAAAGTTTTAATTTCATCTGAAAATACCCTTTGACCATTTATCAATTGGAAAATAGCTTGAATTCTTATGAATTTGAGGCAATCCTCTATGTATTTTAAAAATACAGTGTCAACTCTACCCGGCTCGCCTCCTCTGAGGCCTTCAAAGGTCTCTGGCCACGATCTCTTGAATCTATAGTTTAATAACCAGTAGCGCGCACAAGAACAGCCACCTGTAATCTTAAAAGCCTTTATTATATCTACTCACATAATGCCCTGACTTGATGACCTGACTTGTTGGTTCCCTAGTGAACACCTGGTCTGAAGACCCACATGTTCACTACCAAACTCCTTACCTCTCACGACTATCCATCAGCTTGGCTTGGCTACCCCAGGCTAGGGAGCCAGGTTAAAGAGAGTGACTGCTGTCTGCAGTGGGCTTATAAAGGGCCTGTGAGGTCACACACACAGCCAATCATGGAGAGAGCGTCACCCATTATGAAACTATCTCAGTATGGTCAAGATCCCACCCACAGGGCAGTCCATATCCACAGAGATTACTTTCAGGCCACTCAATCTCCTGTTGTGCTGTGGCCCCGCCCATTTAAAGAGCCCTTACAGGTTTTTAATTTTCAAAATACATACAAAGATAGTTTTAACATAAGCCTTGCAAAACCTTATATTCCAAAATTTTCTCCTTTTTTTCCCTTTCTCCTCTCCTAGGCAGCATGCAGTTCAATACAGGTTACTACAAGTCTTCTAAGCCTATTTCCACATTTGTCATAGTGTGCAAGAAAAATCGGATCAAAAGAGGAAAAACCTTAAAAAGAAAAAAATTCATAAAAATAAACAATAACAACAATAAAAAAGGAGAAAACACTTTGATTTGCTCCACCTTCAGTCTCCATAATTCTTTCTCTGGGCACAGAAGTCTATTGGTATTGCCTTGAATTACTCATTGTTGAAAAGAGCTAAGTCCATCATAGTTGATCATCCCATAATCTTGTTGGTGCTGTGTACAAAATTCATTTAGTTCTACTGTCTTCACTTAGCATTAATTCATGTAAGTCTCTCTATGCCTTTTTAAATTTTTTTTTATTCTTACATTTTATTCATAGGTAATTTTTCAGCATTGACAATTGCAAAACCTTTTATTTCTACTTTTCCCCTCCTTCCCCCAGATGGCAGGTTAACCAATACATGTTAAATATGTGAAAGTATAAGTTAAATACAATATATGTATACATATCCAAACAGTTATTTTGCTGTACAAAAAAGAATTGGACTTTGAAACTGTTTACAATTAGCCTGTGAAGGAAGTAAAAAATGTAGGCAGACAAAAATATAGGGATTGGGAATTCTATGTAATGGTTTATAGTCATCTCCCAGAGTTCTTTCGCTGGGTATAGCTGGTTCAATTCATTACTGCTCTGTTGGAAATGATTTGGCTCATCTCATTGTTGGAGAGGGCCTCGTCCATCACAATTGATAATCATATAGTAGTATTGTTGTTGAAGTATATAATGATCTCCTGGTCCTGCTCATTTCCCTCTCCATGTCTTTTTGAAAACATCCTGCTGATCTTTTCTAACAGAACAATAATATTCCATTATATTCATATACACTACCTTACTCAAACACTTTCCAACTAATGGGCATCCACTCACTTTCCAGTTCCTTGCCACTACAAAAATTTTTGCATGTATGAGTCCTTTTCACATTTTTCTATTCTCTTTGGGATACAGACTCAGCAGAGACTGCTGGATCACAAGATATGCACAGAAACTAGCATTTCTTTTTTTTCAAATCATTATTTTTTATTAAACCTTTTTATTTTCAAAACATATGGGTGGATAATTTTCAACATACATGCTTGCAAAACCTTGTATTCCAAATGTTTTTCCTCCCTTCCACCCTATTTCCTCTGCTACATGGCAAGTAATTCAATCGATGTTAAACATGTACAATTCTATACATATTTCAGTAATTATCATGCTGCACAAAAAGAATCAGATCAAAAAGGGAAAAAATGAGAAAGAAAACAAAATGCAAGCAAGCCACAACAAAAAAGTAAAAATACTATGTTGGGATTCATATTCAGTTCCCACAGTGCTTTCTCTGGGTGTAGATGGCTCTCTTCATCACTGAACAATTGGAATTGGCCTGAATCATCTCATTGTTGAGAAAAGCCATATCCATCCAAATTTATCATCATATAATCTTGCTGTTGCCATTTACACTGATCTCCTGGTTCTGCTCATTTCACTCAACATCAGTTCATGTAAGTCTCTCCAGGCCTCTCTGAAATCATCCTGCTGGTCGTTTCTTACAAAACAATAGTATCATATACCATGACTTGTTCAGTCATTGAAGGTAATCCACTGTTTCCAGTTCCTTGCCACTATAAAAAGGGCTGACACAAACATTTTTGTATATATGAGTCCCTTTCCCTCCTTTATAATCTCTTTAGGATACTAGCCCAGTACAAACACTGCTGGATCAAAGGGTATGCACAGTTTGATAGCCCTTTGGGCATAGTTCCAAACTGCTCTCCAGAATGGTTGAATCAGTTCACAACTCCACCAACTATATTAGTGCCCCAGTTTTCCCACATTTTCCTCCAATATTTGCATTATATTTTTCTATCATTTTAGCCAATCTGAGAGGTGTGTAGTGGGATCTCAGAGTTGTCTTAATTTTCATTCTTCTGATCAACTTTTCCTTTGACTAGAAAAGTTTTAATTTCATCTGAAAATACCCTTTGACCATTTATCAATTGGAAAATAGCTTGAATTCTTATGAATTTGAGGAAATCCTCTATGTATTTTAAAAATAAGGCCTTTATCAGAACCCTGAAATGTAAAAATGTCTATCCAGTTTAGTGCTTTCCTTCTAATTTCATCTGTTTGTTTTGTATGTACAAAAAGTTTTTACCTTAATCAAAATTATCCATTTTGTATTCAATAATGTACTCAAGTTCTTCTTTGGCCACAAATCACTTCCTTCTCCACAGATTTGAGAGGTAAACTATCCTTTGTTCTTCTACTTTACTTATAGTTTCACAATGTATGTCTAAATCACGAACACATATTGATCTTATCCTCATATAGGGTACTAGGTGTAGGTCAATGACTAATATCTGCCATACTAATTTCCAATTGTTGTCAAATAGTGAGCTCTTATCCCAGAAGCTGGGGTTCTTGGGTTTATAAAAGACGAGATGATTACAGTTATTTACTATTGTGTTGCAAATGTAATGTATTCCATTGATCAACTATACTTCTTAGCCAGCACCAAATAGTATTGATGATTGCTGCTTTATAATAAAGTTTTAGGTCTAGTACAACTAGGCCAGCTTCATTTGCACTTTTTATTAACTACCTTGAAATTCTTGATGTGCACCTGATCAGCATAAACCAGGCAAACATCTGTACCCTCACAATGTACAATATACTGCTTCTCCCCCAGACTAATTTGTTTATTTCTTCCAGGTCACAGCTGCATTCACAGACATAGCAGAGCAAATTAAAGAATTCTTAGGTCTTAAAGCTTTAATTTATTTTCCCAAATAAATGGCCATTCTTCAAATGGCCAGAACATCTCCACATTGTCATTCCATTCGCCCAAAACAAAGGTGAATTGAAATTGTAGAGAAATGTTGAAGATTCAAAAAAAAAAAAAAAAATCATTCACAGTGCAAATTTTTCCAAGAAGTAAAATATCAGTTTAGTGAAACATCAGATGTTAAGGAGATCCAAGCAATTCCAATAGACTTTGGACAGAAAATTCTATCTGCATCCAGAAAAAGAAATATGGAGACTGAATGTAAATCAACACATGCTACATTAATTTTTTTTGGTTTTCTCTCCCATGGTTTTTCCTTTTCTGATTTTTCTCTCCCAACATGATTCATAAAGCAATGTGTATCAAAAATAGATAAATAAATTTTTAAAAAATATGTTAAGGAAACATGATTTCCAAAGTTTTTTGCTTTTTAGTGCTATTTTTATTGCCTAAAAAGCAAAACAGGTAGAAAGAAAGAAGGAAGGTAGGAATGGGAGGCCTTAGATAACAGATTGAGGGCATTAGAGATGCTTCTCTGAATTTGCTCCGTGGAGTACAGTGATGATCACAGGGGCCAATCTGGGAAGGGAAGGCAAAGGTCAACAGGAAGAGGACAAGAATTAGGATGAGAATTATCCTTTTTTCTTTCTTGAGTCCACAGATGGCAATTCTCTCAAGCTGAAGAAAGAAAGGCAGATTAAGGAGCATCCTCAAATTCACCTCAAGCCTCTCTTCCCTCTCAGCACCCATTTGTCCCCTTCATTTGTCCCCTTCACACCAGCCTCAGAGTCTCACCTTTGGCTGACAGAGAGACATCTGACCCCTGTGCACTATCATTGCCTGGAGACAAAAGAGGGAAACAACCAGTCCGGGACACACATTCCAGAACCAGGGGATGGGAAGGCAAAGGGACCCAAGGGGGGGACTTTCAGTAAGTCTCTTCTCTGACTTCTCATTTCCCAAGTCCCAAAGATACCATGGGCTGGCTCCTCCTTCCTCCCTTCCACATCAGCCTTTCACTTACCTGCAGCCTGAACATAATCCCCTCCTTTTCCACCTGGGAAAGAAAAACAAATTCCATAGTCCAGGAGAGGAGACCACACTAAGACCCCAGAAGTTCACTGAGCTGTGTTGCAGACACAATAAATGACACTGACTCTATCCCCCCCCCTCCAGTTCAATACCTAGCTCTCAGAGGAAAGGGGAAAAGAGGCACCAGGAAGGGCACTTTCCAACCCCAGTCCTGCATCACAGGTTCTATCCTGGTCTGGCCCAGTGACAGAACTCCCAGTCTGTTTAGCAGAAACCCCTGTGTCCATTTCTATGAGTCTGAAGCAGGTTCCCCTCAGCCAGCCTGTTGTACCACTACAAGGTACACTCCAGAAAGTGTCTTCCACTTACAGGTTTATTCATCTAGAACCTGAGGCCTGGCTGACAGTCTCTTAGCTGGGAAAGAGAGAACTTGGGGAGAGACGGACAAGCTCAGAGGAAGCCTGGATCTCCACGGTGCCTGTGCCTAATGACCCCTTCCAGTCCTGCCCACCTGAAGTCTTCTTCCTCCAGACCACAACTCCAGCAATGACAGCAGTGAGGAGGAGGAGGGCAGCAGCAAGGACCCCCACAATGATCCAGGGGGAGGAGGACTCTGGCTCTGAAATGCAAAAGGGAGCTGGAAGGCTGGGATCCTCTCTGGCCTGAGATTCACTGACCCTTCCCTCACTCCCCCTGCAGCTCCCCCTCCCTCTGCTCCCTCTGGGAGGTGGGAATGGCCACCCCCCAGCCCCCCTCACGATCCTTACCCCATTTCAGGGTGAGGGGCTCAGGCAGGCCCTCGTGCTGAACTCGGCAGCTATATTTCCCTTCCTGGCCCGAGGTCACCCCCACAGCCGCCCACTTCTGGAAGGTGCCATCTCCAGCAGGCCTGGTCTCAATGAACTCTGTGTCCTGGTGCTGTTCCTCCCCCTCCCTCAGCCAGGTCAGAGAGATCTCCGAGGGGTAAAAGTCCTGGGCCCGGCACTGCAGGGTCACCTCCCCATTGGAGGCGCTGTGACGGGTCACTCGGGCAGAAGGGGGATCTGGGGGCAAAGGTCAGAGGCATTTCCAGGCTTGCCCTTTACCCCTTGTCCTTCAGGGCCATAAGGTCAGACAGGGAAAAGGGCACACCGCACAATCCGGGCCCTGAGGTCCTTGGGTGCCTGGATGAGAACTCGGGGCTGAGGCTGCAGGGGAGGTGGAAGGGGGAGGCTGAGGCCTAGAGGGCGGAGCACACTCGGGCTGATGGGGGGGGGGGGGTACCTGTTCTCTGCAGAGTCTCCTTCCCCATCTCCAGGTACTTCTTCACCCACAGCACGCACGTTTCCTCCAGGTAGGCTTTAGTTCCCTCTGCAAAGCTCCTCTCCGCCTCCCACTTGCGCTTCGTGTTCACCGCCTGGTCCGCCGCAGCCGTCCATGTGAGGGTCTCCGTGTCCAGGGCGATGTAGTCCTGCCCGTCGTAGGCGAACTGCTCAAACCCGCGCTTGAAGGAGAGGTCCGGGGAGACCTCGCAGCCGTACATGCGCTGAATGGTGTGGACCCCTGCCCCGCCCCCAGCCCCAGGGTCAGCACCTCCAGCCTCTGCCCCACAGGGCTGACCCTGGGACGCCCCCCCAGGGCTCCCGAAGTCATTGGGGGGGTCCTCCCTCAGTGGGACCCGCGGGGACCGAGGGATGGGTCCGGACCCGGCTCCTCCCCGCTCCTCACGTGATGAGTGACCCGGGCCCGTCACTCACCGCCCTCGCTCTGGTTGTAGTAGCCGCGCAGGTTCTGCAGGCTCACTCGGTAAAATTGTGTGTTCCCCTTACTGATCTGCGTCTGCCGCTCCCAATAGTCCGGGTCCTCATTCTGCACCTTCTCTATCCACGCCGCCCGCGGCTCCACCCTCTGACTCGCGCTGTCGCTGTCGAAGCGCACGAACTGCTGATCGTCCACGTAGCCCACAAGGAAGAACCGCGGCTCCCCGAGCCCGGGCCGGGACACGGCGGTGTAGAAATACCTCATGGAGTGAGAGCCTGAGACGTGGGGACGCGGGCCGGGCTCAGGGCGGTGACCGCGGGCCCGACCCCGGCTGCCTGGTGTCAGGGGTCAGGCCCGGGTATGACCCCTGACCTCGTCCCGCCCGGGTGTGACCCGGACTGGGAACAACAAATCTGGAGGTGCCTCCTCACCCCCGGAATCCCAGCCCCTCTGCCCCACACTGCTGGTGCCCCGCCGTAGTAAGATGTCACAATTTTAATTTATATACTATGCCAGTATTAATTTTTTTTTTAGTCTTAAAATAATCTAATCACATTATATCCATGATACAAGACATACTTATATATAGAACATTCATATATATTCCCCTATCATATAAGCATGTAAATTACATATCATGTTATAATAAATATTTATGTATGTAGAGCATACATTTATTTACCACTAGCATATAATAATATACATGTTAATCATATATTACTAATTACATTAATATAAGTATTACTAATAATTATATAACATGCCGATCATTACCTAATAAATCTCATATAGTACATAATACATATGTTTCTCACTTTAGCGCTTTGAGATCCGCACAACCCCTCTCCTGACAACAATACAGTAGATCCTAGTGGCCCTCGGACTGGGCGTTGCCCCCCCCCCTCCCAACACCGAAGCTCTCTCCTCTGGTCCAGGTCTCGGGTCCCTCCCACTTCTCACCCTCGGCCCCCCACTCTGTGTCCTCGCCGGGCCCCTCCTCATCCTCGCCCCTAAATCCTCTGTGTTCTTAAAAAAGCCTCTGGTTCTCCGTCCTCCCCCTCCCTGCGGGGGCTCCCAGGCTCCGCTCCTTAGCGCCCCCGCACTGTCGCACCCTTCCTCCTGCACCTCTTTCCCAGCGCCCGCGCCCTCACACCCACCCACCCCCTGACCCCGGCCCCAGGCCGCCCCCCGCCTGCCGAACCCCAGCTAAGGGACGGCGGTCACCGCCCCCGGCCACTCTCTCTCGTTCGCCGCTTCTTCCTCCCCCACCGCCGAGACTGCAGCTTTCTCACTGCGGGGGGTGGGGGGCTTGGAGGAGCTTTCCGTGGCAGACCCCCATCCCGCCCCCAGTCTCCCAGGGACACTGTGTCCGGTCTCCCGGCGGCCGGGGAGTGCTGTTCTCCACTTACCCGCCCGGGTCTCCGTCAGGGCCAGGGCCCCCAGCAGAAAGAGAGCGCGCGCCTGAGAGCCCATGATGGACAGGCAGCCGGCAAGATCCCTGACAGCAGGTTACCTTCGGGTTATATAGGAGGAATCCTTAACTTCTGATTGGCTTCGCTGAGTTCTGCCACCCAATAGGAAACGGGAGCCAGAAAACGTCATCGGGGAATGGGCAGAATAAACCTGCCCAGGTTAGAGACCAAAACTGAAACTGACCTGAGGAAATCCCCAACGTTGCAGCCCTTGTCTCTTTCTGGGTTATTCCCGGAGCTCTCTCCTGCCTCCCGTCCTTCCTCAGGGACCCACAGCCCTGGTGCTCTCGGCCTGAACAGAGAAAAATCGGGTCCCAGCCGCAGCCCCTCCCCCTGGCCTTCCAGCCTCCGGCCCTCCTCAGTCCCTGCCCTTCCCAGGGGAGTTAGGAAGACCTGAGTTCTAATCCAGCCCTCAGACAAGTTACAATAAAAACAATAAAAACAGGCGGGAACAACTTAATTATTAAGATGGGGAGATGAGGGGAAGAATACAATTTCAGCATAAGGTAAACTCCGAACTGCCTCATATAGGAAGGAATCCATTCCTCGTAAACTTTGTCAGAAACAAAGGCCTTGGGCACATTTGGGAGGTTTCCTTCTTTCTTGTCTCAAACTCCGACTAGGAAACCACTGAACTGCATATTTTATAGAGAACATAAAATTAGCCTTAGAAAGAATCAAACACGTTAGAAAATGGGGACCAACAGCGTTAACAGATTTTCTCACAAGATTGTAGAGATAGCAAGGAGCCAGTTTGAGCTAGGAACCTCCGTGCTGTCATTCCTGACCCAATCCTCCTTCTACCCCCTTGTTCTAGAGAGTCCTGAAATGAAGGCTCCTCTGGTGAAGGACACCTGGTAATTCCATTTGTTAACATTTTCTTTATTAGATTATTCAAATCAACTATTAGTTCTTCTTTTGATCCCAATGGTGAATAAAAAATTCCCCTAACACTGCCCCTGGTTATTTTCCTTTGTGCTTTCCTTCTCCATAGCACAACTATCTGACACAACAGTTTTCTAGGGAAAATGCAGAAAGGTTCTTCCATTTTTTCCCTATTGTTTGAGTGACACTTCCCCTGTGAAAGTTTAGGAAGAAGGCTCCTCAGCCCCTCACTTTCACAGCTCCCAACAATCTCCTCTCTCAGAACCTCCCATGTTCTCCTTTATCCCCAAATTCCTATACCCCATAGATCTCACAGCCCCAGCCTTGGTCAGTCCGTACCTGGACTATGATGTTCAGTCTGTGGCACCCCATTTTAGAAAAGGCCTGGGCAAACTAGAATGTGCTCAGGAGACAGGGCCAAGAATGATGAGGGGAATGGTTAAAGGAATTGTGGATTTTTACCTGGAAGAAGAGAAGATACTGAGTGAATAAAATGGCTATTTTTAAGCATTTGAATATTTTTTTTGGAAAATGAATGAGATGATTCCAAGAGGGCACAGCTGGGAACTGAATGTACATTACAGAAATGCAGATTTCACCTTAGGATTCTATCTAGAAGTCTAATGGCATGTCTCTGGAAGTAATAAATTCCCCTCCTTGGAGGTCCTTGGAGAGCTAGATGGTTAAGATGTAGAAGAGATTGTTGTTCAGAGAGGAGCTGGAGTGCATACCTAAGGTAGCTTGGAGCACTTAATCAATGATTCTGAATCATGAGCCCTGTCAGCATCCATTCCTGAAAGAGAAAATGCCAGTCAGGCAAATGGAACAAGGAAGGAAAAAGAAAAAAACATAGGCACAAATCACAAGCATACACATGTTGCTTACTACAAGTTTTAATGTCAAGTCTAGCAGGTTTCCAGGTTTTGCAGATGATATGATGGTAGACTTAGAGAACCCCAGAGATTCTACTAAAGAGCTATTAGAAATAACCCACAACTTTAGCAAAGTTGCAGGATACAAAATAAATCCACATAAATCATCAGTATTTCTATACATCACTAACAAAATCCAATAGCAAGAGATACAAGAGAAGTTCCATTTAAAATAGCTGTGGAGAGTATAAAATATTTGGGAATCTATCTGCCAAGGGGAAAGTCAGGAACTTTATGAAAAAAACTACAAAACCCTTTTCACTTAAAGTCAGATCTAAACAATTGGAAAAATATTAAGTGCTCTTGGATTGGTCAAGTGAATATAATAAAGATGACAATACTCCCCAAACTAATTTATTTATTTATTTAGCGCTATACCAATCAGACTCCCAAGAAACTATTTTAATGGCTAGAAAAAATAACAAAATTCATATGGAAGAATAAAAGGTCAAGAACTTCAAGAGAAATAATGAAAAAAAAATCAAACAAAGGTGGCCTAGCTGTACCTGATCTAAAATTATATTATAAAGCAGCGGTCACCAAAACCATTTGGTATTGGCTAAGAAACAGACTAGTTGATCAGTGGAATAGATTAGGTTCACAGGACAAGATAGTGAACAACTATAGCAATCTAGTGTTTGACAAACCCAAAGATCTCAAATTTTGGGATAAGAATTCACTACTTGAGAAAAACTGCTTGGCAAATTGGAAATTAGTATGGCACCAACTAGGCAGTGACCCACATTTAACACCATACACCAAGATAAGGTCACAATGGATTCATGATCTAAGTATAAAGAATGAGATTATAAATAAATTAGAAGAACATAGGATAGTTTACCTCTCAGAACTGTGGAGGAAGAAGGAATTTGTGACCAAAGAAGAATTAGAGTGTAAAGGGCTAGAACTGAGCAGATGTACTTGACCTAGACGCAAGGTGACCAGCACTTAGGGCTACTTACCAATGGGACAATTCTCTATTAATATGTTTGGAGGATGACCCTACTCAACTTGCTTGATCTGTGGGTGTGGTGAGAGAAGGGAGGAGAGATCAGTGGGTGCAGTAGGAGGAGAATGATTCTTTCTTTTGGTGGTGGAGAGAGAGGAAGGAGGTGTGGAGATTGCTAGATCTAATCCCCTGAGAGCAACCCCAAAAGACCAAGAATAAAGACTTTTGCTTATTCTGACTCCGGCTGATTCTAAGATATATCCAGGGTTACAACACAAGAGATCATTATTGATCACAAAATAGAAGATTTTGATTACATCAAATTAAAAAGCTTTTGTACAAACAAAACTAATGCAAACAATATTAGAAGGGAAGTAACAAACTGGGAAAAGATTTTACAGTTAAAGGTTCTGATAAAGGCCTCATTTCCAAAATATATAAAGAATTGACTTTAATTTATAAGAAATCAAACCATTCTCCAACTGATAAATGGTCAAAGGATACGAACAGACAATTTTCGGGTCAAGAAATGGAAACTATTTCTAGCCATATGAAAAGGTGTTCCAAATCATTATTGAACAGAGAAATGCAAATTAAAACAACTCTGAGATAACTACACACCTGTCAGATTTGTGTGGGACAATTTTATCCAAAATTAACTCTCAGGGGCATCTCAAGGTATAGAACAAAAGCTTTATTAGAATCTCATGAGGGCTGGGTGGTCACCCAGACTTGCAGTAAAAGGGATATATTCAGAGCCAAGAGAGAGCCACCTCCCAGTTCCCACTTGCAACTTTTGTATAGAGTACCCCAAGAAAAAAACACAGATCCACCCCCGGTACTCCTCATACACATTCTGATTATCTATATAAGTTGTGTTCCCAATTAGGAACTGAAATGTTGACAGGTTATAAATCTTTCTTTCCCCCCCCCCGCCCCCACATGATTTTCAAGCCTATAGGCTTGATCTACTTTAGTCCATGGTTATGAGAAATCTTCACTTCAGCTACTTGTACTCAGATTGGCTAAGATGACAGAAAAAGATAATGCGGAATGTTGGAGGGGATGCGGGAAAACTGGGACACTAATAAGTTGTAGGTGGACTTGTGAACAGATCCAACCATTCTGGAGAGCAATTTGGAACTATGATCAAAAAGTTATCAAACTGTGCATACCCTTTGATCCAGCAGTGTCACTACTGGGCTTGTATCCCAAAGAGATTTTAAAGAAGGGAAAGGAACCCATATGTGCAAAAAATGTTTGTGCAGTCCTTTTTGTAGTGGCCAGAAACTGGAAACTGAGTGGATGCCCATCAATTAGAGAATGGCTGAATAAATTGTGGTATATGAATGTTATGGGATATTATTATTCTGTAAGAAATGACCAGCAGAATGATTTCAGAAAGATCTGGAGAGACTTACATGAACTGATGCTGAGTGAAATGATCAGAGTCAGGAGATCATTATATACTTCAAACAACAATACTATATGAGGATCAATTCTGATGGATGTGGCTATCCTCAACAATGAGAGAATTCAAATCAGTTCCAAGAGATCAGTAATGAACAGAACGTGCTACACTTAGCAAAAGAACACTGGAAAATGAGTGTGGACCACAACATAGCATTTCCACTCTTTCTGTTATTATTTACTTGCACTTTTGTTTTTCTTCTCTCTTTCTAAATCTTATTTTTCTTGTGCAGCAAGATAACTGTATAAATATGTATACATATATTGTATTAAAATATAGTTTAACATATTTAATATGTATGGGACTACCTGCCATCTAGGGGAGGGAGTGGAGGGAAGGAGGGGAGAAGTTGAAACAGAAGTTTTTGCAAGGGTCAGTATTGAAAAATTATCCATCCATGTTTTGAAAATAAAAAGCTATTTTAAATGTCTGCAGGTTTCAGAGTATAGAACATATGAAATTTAAGGCAAAACCTTAACTGTGTTAACTGAAGGACTTAGAGGCAATATAAACATTAGAGGTTCCAGGGACTTTCCAAAGTTATGTATGGCACTGCTCAAAAGAAAGCACCAAAGATCAGAGTCCTGCAAGTGTTGAGAGACAGAGACAGAAAGACAGACAGAGAGACAGAAACAAAAATCTTCATAAATGAAGGAAAAAAGCTTTGTAAGGAAGGAAACCTGGGATATTTGTTAATATGACTCCAAGGAAAAGGATTGCATGTATCAATAAAAAACATACCTAAAAGATTTATCTTGAGATTAAATAAATGATTGCTAATTTAGGGTGATTAGATTGTTGTTGCCTTTCATGAAAAGAACCATGACATTAGGGAGCTGATGTCATGATATACAAGTGAATCGGATTTGTGAGGGAGGATATACAAGATCACCTGCCTCACTGTCTTCTTCAGAACCATCTGGGTTTAGTTGCCACTTATGGATCAGGATTATTGGAGAAGGCTCTGGATGCTGTGGGAGACCTTTTACATGTCTCTGTTTGACTGAGAATATGCCCACTCAGGGAGTAAGGCTAGGTAGCTAGCAATTGAGGCAAAGAATGGCCTCTGTCACTTAGGCAATTCAATCAATCAATAATTGTGGAAGGAGATGACCCTGAGGGTTTCTAGACAAAACAGAAAAAATTACTCTATACATTCACCCTAGTCAATCACAATCCAAAAAATGACTAATTGGCAAAGAATGCTCTTTGGTGCCATCTACAGGCATTAGGAGAGTCAAGGGGCAGGTTAAGAAGTGTGAAAAATACAGTGGGGAGGAACTGAAAACTGAGAGGAGGCCTCTTGGATAATGGCTGAATAAGGTACAGTTTGTGAATGTTATGGGATATTATTGTTCTTTATGAAACGATCAGGAGGATGATTTCAGAAAACCTTGGAGAGACTTACATGAACTGATGCTGAGTGAAATGAGCAGAATCCAGAGAACATTGTACACAGCGACAACAGGGGTATGTGATGATAAGCTATGATAAACTAGACTCTTTTTCAATAATGAGGTGATTCAGGTCAATTCCAATAGACTTGTGATGGAGAGAAACATCTGTATCCAGAAAGGGGACTATGGAGACTAAATGTGGACCACACATAGGATTTTCATCTTTGTGTTGTTTGCTTGATTTTTTCCCTCATTTTTCCTTTGTGTTATGATTTTCTTGTGCAGCAGTATAAATATGGAAATATGTTTAGAAGAATTATACATGTATTGGATTATTTGCTGTCTGGGAGAGGAGGTGGTAGGAAGGAAGGGTGAAAAATTTGTAACACGAGATTTTACAAGGATGAATGTTGAAAACTATCTTTGCATGTGTTTTGAAAATTAAAAGCTGTTAGGATCCTTACAAGGTGCTAAGTCAGTTGTCTAATTTAGCATGATATTTAACAATTCTCTAGTTCAGAGTTCATCCCTTTCACACCTTTAAGAGAGCATATAAAAGGACAAGCCCACTCTCTGGGAGGAACTTCACAACTAGGATTGACTTCTGGGAAACCCACAATCCCACTCTCTGGGAGGAAGAGTCAAGATTCATTCCAACTTCCATGTTTATGCTGGCTGGAGACATTGGGAGGACGAGAAGCTGGAGGCTGAAGGACAAACCTTTGAATTCGGAGACATTTGGACAAGAGCTCTCAGGAGCCAAGAAGAGAAATAGGCCTCTACTAAAGCTAACCAGGCCCCAGGAAAAGATTCAGGATTTTTGAAGGACACAATAAAGGATCTGGACTTTAATTCCTGGCTGAATTTGAGGTGATTATTTGAACTGAACTGAAACTAAGGCTGCCTCCAGAAGTATCCCCAAGAAACCTGCTCCCAGAGAACAATTACAATTTAGAGAACAGAACATTACAAAAAGCTTATATTAAAAATTTTAAAAGAATAAAAAAAGAATGAGTGGATAAAAGACAAATCATAGAAACAATAATTTCATCCAAAAGAATTACAATAATGAGACAACATACCAAAACTTATGGAATGCAGCCAAAGCAGTCTTTAGAAGAAATTGTGTATCTCTGGATGTTGCATGAATAAAATAGAGAAAAAGAAGATCAATGAATTGGGCATGGTACCAAGTAAGCCAGAAAAATTACAAATTAAAAACCTCTACTTGAGTACTAAATTAGAAATTTTGAAAATCAAAGGAAATATTAATCAAATGGAAAGTAAGAAAATTATTGAATGAATAAACAAAACTAAGAGTTGGTTTTATGAAAACACCAACAAAATAGATAAACCTTTGGTTAATTTGATTAGAAAAAGGAGAAGGGGCAGCTATGTGGCACAAATTACCAGGATTAAAAATGAAAAGGGTAAACTTACTACTAGTAAAGAGCAAATTAAATCAATATTTAGGAACTATTTTGCTCAACTATATGCCAATAAATCTGATAATCTAAATGAAATGGATGAATACTTACAAAAATGTAGATTGTCCAGACTTACAGATGAGGAAATAAATTACTTAAATAGTTGAATTTTTTTTAATGTTTGATTCGAGATTGAAGAAGATGTTAATCAACTCCCTCAAAAAAAAAAACAAAACCTCCAGGCCCAGATGGATTTACAAGTGAATTCTATCAAACATTGAAAGAACGATTAATTCCCATAATATATAAACTATTTGAGAAAATAGGAAGAGTGCTATCAAATTCCTTTAATGACATAGAAATGGTGTTTATGCCTAAACCAGAAAGGGCCAATACAGAGAAAGAATATGATAGACTAATTTCCCTAATGAATATTGATGCAAAAATTTTAAATAAAATATTAGCAAAGAGATTATAGCAAATAATCAGGATAATACATTATGACCAAGTAGGATTTATACCAGGATTTATATTGGGCTGGTTCAATATTGGGAAAATTTAACATTATTGACCATATCAATAATCAAACTAACTGAAATTATATGATAATCTCAATAGATGCAGGAAAAACACTTGACAAAATACAGCACTCATTCCTATTAAAAAAAAAAAAAAACAACAACAAAACACTAGACAGCATAGGAATAAATGGAGTTTTCTTTAAAATGATAAACAGTATCTATCTAAAACCATAAACAAGCACTATATATAACAGAGATAAGCTAGACATCCTATAATATCAGCTGTAAAACAAAGATGCCCATTATCATCACTATTGTACAGTATTGTACTAGAAACATTACCTTGAGCAGTAAGAGAACAAAAAGAAATTGAAAGAACCAGAGTAGGTAATGAGAAAACAAAATTTTCACTCTTTGTAGATAATATGATGGGATACTTAGAATTTCCTAGAAATTCAACTTAAAAAAACTACTAGAAACAATTAACTTTAGCAAAGTTGTAGGATATAAAATAAACCCACATAAATCATCAGCATTTCCATATATTACCAACAAAGTCCAACAGCAAGAGATGGAAAGAGAAATCACACTTAAAACTAAGTAATAGGAAATATTTAGGAATCTACCTGCCAAGACAAAGCCAGGAAATATGAACCCAATTACAAAATAATTTTCACAAAGTTGCATCTAACTATAATAAAAATGACAATTCTAACTAAATTAATCTACTTATTCAGTGCTATATTGAACTGCCAAGAAATTTTTTAGAGGAGGTAGAGCCAAGATGGTGAAGAGTCACTTTTTTTTTCCTGAGTTCTCTCCATGCCCCTCAATTAACAGCAAATCCAACCTCTAAACTGGTTTTGGAGTCACAGAACTCACAAATATTTGGAGTGTAACAAATTTCTATCAGAAGATAATTTGGAAGATCTCCAGAAAAGGTCTGTTTCAATCAGACACAGAGGAAGGCTGGCCGAGAGCAGGTAGTTGAGTGCAGGCAAGGCAACATCCCAGGTCAGTGTGTGCTCTGTTAGCCGGGGAATCTACCTGGAGAAATCTACAGCAGTGTTGACTATTCTGTCCTAATCTCAAGTCAGTAAATCAGCAGATTAGCTATATGACATCCAATACAAATATAAAATGCAAATAGTGAGCCCCTAAACCGCAGGATTTCACGGGACCTGACCAGACACATTGGCACCAGAAGTTAGTCAGCATTGACCCAGCACAACTTCTCTCCCCTTTGGAAGCCTGGATAATCTCCCCTTTACCCTAAATGAAGACTTCAACCTTTTTTAAAAAATAAGGAAAAAAATTAAAAAGAACTCTGATCATAGATAGTTTATGGAGAAAGAGAAAATATTTCAAACACTAAAAGCAGATTGTCTCCAGATGAAGCTTCCAAGGGTGATTTGAGTAGGTGCCCATCTTACAAGGCTCTTTTGGAAAAATTCAAAAAGAATCTGAAAAGAGAGCTAGAAGAAAAATGGAGAAAGAAAATGAGAACTTTGCAAGAGGGTTTGGAAAAGGAAACACAGAAATTATCAGAAGAAAACTTACAAAATAGATTTAGTGAGATGGAAAAAACATAACTACTTAGCAAATAGATTTGACAAAGTGGAAAAAGAAAAAAAAACTCTCTGAAAAACAGAATTTGTGAAATGGAAAAAGAAAACAACCCCTTAAAAATAGAATTTGTGAAATGGAAAAAAAAATTAGTAGAACAAAATGACTCTTTTAAAAATTCAATTGGCCAAATACAAAAAGAACTAAAAAAAAGTTAACTGAAGAAAATAATTCACTACAAATTAGAACTGAACAAATGGAAAGAATGACTCAATCTAGGATTATTGGACTTCCTGAAAACCATGATGAAAAAAAAGAGCCTAGATATTATCTTTCAGAAAATTATCAAGAAAAACTGCCCTGATGTCATAGAATCAGAAGATAAAATAGCCATTGAAAGAATTCACCAATCACCTCCTGAAAGAGATCCCAAAATGAAAACTCCAAGGAATATCATAGCTAAATTTCACAACTATCAGACCAAGGAAAAAATATTGCTAGCAGCCAAAAAGAAACAATTCAAATACCAAGGAGTCACCATCAGGATTACCCAGGACCTAGCAGTTTCCACCTTAAAGGAAGGAAGAGCTTGTAATCTGATATTCCTAAAGACAAAGGTAAAATAAGGGCAATTACATCTCATGAAGAGGCAAAGAGGACCTTTTATAATTGAGGGATAGAAAGAAGGGAGTTAAACATTGTGGGAATCTTACTCTCATCAGATTTGGTTAAAAAATATTAGACATATTTGGTTTCACAAAGAAATGTGATTCACTTTATAAGGAGTGGGAAGGGAAAGGGGAAAGGAAAGGCGGAGTTTAATAGAAGAGAAAAGAGAAGTAATAGGAGAAAGGTATAAAAACGGGGAAGGCCTGCTTGAGAAACATGGTGATCAGGAGCAAAATACTGGGGAGGAGGAAAAGGGGAAAAGGAAAGAAAAACTTAACTTGAGGTAAATAAGATGGTGGGAAATATAGAATTAGTCACTTTAACTGTGAATGTGAATGAGATGAATGAACTGTCCCATAAAACAGAAGCAGATAGCAGATTGATTAAAAGCCAGAATCCTACAATAAGTTGTTTACAAGAAATACATTTAAATTTAAAATTATACATTCAGAGGAAAGATAAAGGACTAAAGCAGAATCTATTATACTTCAGGTGAAATTTTTTAAAAAGCAGGGTAGTGATCCTGATTTTAGATCAGACAAAAGTAAAAGTAGATCTAATTAAAAGAGATAAAGAAGGAAACTATGTCTTGCTAAAGGATACCATAGATAATGAAGTAATATCAATTCTAAACATATATGCACCAAGTGGTATAGCATCTAAATTCCTAAAAGACAAGTTAAGAGAGCTGCAAGAAGAAACAAACAATAAAATTATACTAGTGGGGGATCTCAGCCTTGCTCTCTTAGAACTAGATAAATCAAACCACAAAATAAATAAGAAAGAAGTTATCGAGGTAATTAGAATTTTAGAAAAGTTGGGTAATACAGATCTTTGGAGAAAATTGAATGGAGACAAAAAGAAGTGAACTTTTTTTCTCAGTGGTTTGTGGAACCTGTACAAAAATTGACCATGCATAAAAATCTCAAAATCAAACGCAGAAAGGCAGAAATAGTAAATTAATTCTTTCAGATCCTGATGCATTAAAAATTACATTCAATAAAAGGCCAGGGAAAAATAGACCAAAAATTAATTGGAAACTAAATAATCTAATCATAAAGAATGAATGGGAGAAACAAATCATAGACACAATCAATAATTTCATCCAAGAGAATGAAAATAATGAGACAACATACCAAAATTTGTGCGATGCAGCCAAAGCAATAATTAGGGGAAATTTATGTTTCTAAATGCTTACTTGCATGAAATAGAGAAAGAGAAGATCAATGAATTGGGGTTGCAACTAAAAAATCTAGGAAAAAAAAAGAAATAAAAAACCCCCAATTAAATACCAAAAAGTCATTCCCAGGATAACACATCCTGAACAAGTGGGATTTATACCAAAATGGTTCAATATTAAGAAAACTATTGTCATAATTGACTATATCAATAACCAAAGTAATAAGAATCATATGATTATCTCAATATATGCAGAAAAGGCACTTGATAAAATCCAAACCTACTCCTAATCTAAACACTAGACAGTATAGTAATAAATGGACTTTTCCTTAAAATGATCAGTAGTATCTATTTAAAATCGTCAGCAAGAAATCATATGTTTTGGGGACAAACTAGAACCATTCTCAATAAGATCACAGGTGAAACATGGTTGCCCATTATCGCCATTACTATTCAATATTATATTAAAAATGTCAGCTTTCTCAATAAGAGAAGAAAAAGACATTAAAGGAATTAGAGTAGATAATGAGGAAACCAGATGATCACTTTGTAGATGATATGATGGTATACATAGAGAACATAGAGAATCAACTAAAAAACTACTAGAAACTATTTAGCAAAGTTGCAGGATACAAAATAAATCCACATAAATCATCAGCACTTTTATATATTACCAACCAAGTCCAGTAGCAAGAGATACAAAGAAAAATTTCATTTAAAATAACTGTCAACAGTATAAAATATTTGGGAATCTATCTGCCAAGGGAAAGTCAGGAACTGTATGAACACAGCTACAAAATACTTTGCACATAAATAAAGTCAGAGCTAACCAGTTGAAAAACTATCAAGTGCTCATGAGTAGGCCAAGCAAATATAATAAAAATGACAATACTCTCTAAATTAATATGCTTATTTAATGTCTTAACAATCAAACTCCCAAGAAATTATTTTAGAGATCTAAGAAAAGTAACAAAGTTCATCTGGCAGAATAAAAGGTCAAGAATTTCAAGGGAATTAATGAAAAAATATGCCAATGAAGGTGGCCTACTTATGTTAGACCTAAAACTATATTATAAAGCAGCAATCATCAAAACCATTTGGTACTGGCTAAGAAATAATAATTGATCAGTGGAATAGATTAGGTTCACAGGACAAAATTATCAATGAATATAGCAATTTAGTGTTTAACAAACCCAAAGACCCCAGCTTTTGGGATAAGAACTCACGATTTGACAAAAACTGCTGGGAAAATTGGAAACTAGAATGGCAGAAATTAGGCATTGACCCATACTTAATACCATATACCAAGA
The DNA here is from genome assembly GCF_048593235.1 of Sminthopsis crassicaudata. NCBI lineage: Eukaryota > Metazoa > Chordata > Mammalia > Dasyuromorphia > Dasyuridae > Sminthopsis > Sminthopsis crassicaudata. The sequence continues at coordinate 285,339,097 of NC_133620.1, forward strand.
TAAGGTCGAAATGGGGTCATGATTTAGACATAAAGAGTGGTATTATAAACAAATTAGAAGAACATAGGATAGTTTACCTCTCAAATCTGTGGAGTATTTATGATCAAAGAAGAACTTGAGGTCATTATTGAACACCAAATGGATAATTTTGATTATGTTAAGTTAAAAAGTTTTTGTACAAACAAAACTAATTTAGACAATATTAGAAGGGAAACAATAAATTGGGGATGCATTTTTACATTCAGGGGTTCTCAGAAAGGCCTCATTTCTAAAATATATAGAGAATTGACTCAAATTTATGGAAATTCAAATCATTCTCCAGTTGATAAATGCTCAAAGGATATGAACAGATGAAGAAATTGAAATCATCTCTAATCATATGAAAAGGTGCTCTAAATCACTATTGGTCAGAGAAGACAACTCTGAGATACCATTCACAATTCTGAAATTGGCTAAGAAGACAGAAAAAGATAATGCAAACATTGAAGGGGATGTGGGAAATTTGGGATGCTAATAGATCATTGGTGGAACTGTGAACAGATTCAAATCATTCTGGAGAGCAATTAGGAACTATGCTCAAAATGTTATCAAATTTTGCATACTCTTTGATCCAGTGGTATTTGTACTGGGCTAATATCCCCAAAAGAATTTTAAAGAAGAGAAAGGGACCCACATGTTTGTGGCAGCCCTTTTTGTAGTGGCAAGAAACTGGAAACTGAGTGGATGCCCATCAAATGGAGAATGGCTGAATAAGTTATGGCATATGAAGTGTATGGAATATTATTGTTCTATAAGAAACTATCAGGAGGATGATTTTAGAGAGGCCTGGAGAGACTTACATAAACTGATGCTAAGTGAAATGAGCAGAATCAGGAGATCATTGTGCATGGCAATAGTAAGATTATACGATGATCAATTCTGATAGATGTGGCTCTTCTCAACAATGAGACAACTGAGGTCTGTTGATCTTGTGAAGATAAAGAGTCATTTACACCTTGAGAGAGGTCTGTGGAAATGAAGTGTGGATCATAACAGCATTTTCACTTCTTTTGTTGTTGTTTGCTTGACTTTTATTTTCTTTCTCATTTGTTCCCTTTTTGATATTTTTCTTGTGCAGGCAGATAATTGTATAAATATCTATGCCTATATTGGATTTACACATATTTTAACCATGTTTAACTTATGTTGCATTACTTGCCATCTAGGGAAGAGAGAGAGGGAAAGGGGGAGGGAAATTAGAACAAAAAGTTTGGAAAAGTCAATGGTGAAAAATTATTCTTGGATATGTTTTGTAAATAAAAAACTTCAATTAAAAATTACTTTAGAGAGCTAGGAAAAATAATAACAAAATTCATCTGGAAGAACACAAATTCAAGAATTTCAAGGAAATTAATGGAAAAAAATGCAGATGTAAGTGGTCTACCTTTACCAGACCTAAAACTATGTTATAAAGCAGTGATCATCAAAATCATTTAGTATTGGCTAAGAAATAGAGTAGTGGATCAGTGGAATAGATCAGGTTCACTATGATGATAGTGATTTAGTATTTGATAAGTCCCCAAATCCCAGTTTTGTTCATAAGAACTCACTATTTGACAAAGCACAGGAAAATAGTATAGCAGAAATGAGGCAGCTAACAACACCCTATATCAAGATAAGACTGAAATGGGTTCATGATTTAAACATAAAGGGTAATATTATATTTAGGAGGACAGGGGATCGTGTACCTTTCAGATATGTGGAGAGAAGAGGAATTTATAGAACTAGAAAATATTGTGAAATGCAAAATGGTTAATTTTTGTTATATTAAATTCACAAGATTTTATACAAACAAAACCAATTCAGCCAAGATTAGAAGGGAAGCAGAAAGCTAGGAACAAGTTTTACCTCCCATTTTTCTGAAAAAGGCTGGAAATTTTAGGAATGTCTACAGGTAAGAGTTTGGAGAGCACATCAGAAAAGAAAACAAGGATGTTAGTAGATAAGAAAAGAACCAGAGTTGTGTAGTAACACAGAATTTGAGGAGAGACAGTATGATCACAAGATGATGCACCCAAAGTCAAATGCTGTGAAATACTCAAAGAGGATGGAGAATAACAGAAGATCATTGAATCTGACAAAAGAGAGGCTGTTGGAGAACTTTGAGATCATTTTCAGGAACAAAAAACAGATGACAGAGAGTTAAAGAACATGAGGAAGTGGAAATAGTAATGAAGTGGTTTAAGTTACTCTAAAAATTAAAAAGTAGGAATGAAATGTAAATGTTCAGGATCATCCACACATGTAATACAGGTCTCAAGATTGATGAGAGACTGCTGTGGAAAGGGGACAACTGATGCAAGAGTTTGGAAAGAAAATATTTTCTTCTTCCTATTTTTCAGTAACAAACTTATATGGTTCTGTGAGTAAGGTAAGAAGAGAGAGAAGAGAGAGAGAGAGAGAGAGAGAGAGAGAGAGAGAGAGAGAGAGAGAGAGAGAGAGAGAGAGAGAGAGAGAGAGAGAGAGGAGAGAGAGAGAGAGAGAGAGAGAGAGAGAGAGAGAGAGAGAGAGAGAGAGAAAGAGAGAAGAAGAAGAAGAAGAAGAAGAAGAAGAAGAAGAAGAAGAAGAAGAAGAAGAAGAAGAAGAAGAAGAAGAAGAAGAAGAAGAAGAAGAAGAAGAGAAAAGAAAAGAAGAGAAGAGAAGAGAAAAGAAAAGAGGAGAGAGAGAGGGAAGAGAAAAGAGAGGAGAGAGAGAGAACACTTTAGAAGGCAGACATATAGGGGAAAGCCAGTACCTTCATATGGTTCTGATTTCTAATTGTTTCCTTCAGTGACTTTTACTTTGGCAGAGATTAGGGACTCTTTCTTGCTTGAACTAAGAAATATAAATTCAGGAAGAAGAGGATGATTTTTTTTCACTCAGTATATTGTCTGATCTATTCTACCTACATAACTTCTCTGGTTTCTATTTTCTATCAGCTCCATTAAATTAATCTACTCCTCATTCATTCTAAATGAACATCTTTTATATAATTCACATTTGGTAGAAAGATTTGATAAGGTTGGAACACCCCTTCCTCTATAAAGAACAGTGAGTAATAAAGTTGTAAGAATCTAAGAATAATTATTATAAGATTAAAATATACAGGAGAAACTATATTTTAGTTTTGAACCCTTTTTCCAAGAAGAGCAGAGAAGCCAGCTTCAGTGGTCCATTCTCCTTTCCCCCTCTAGGCAAGCATCAAGTAACTCTTGAAGAAGAGTGGACAAGATGGCAGAATTTACACATACAAAAGTATATATAGGTTTACATATGTATATATGTGCATTTACACACATGTAGATACTTAAAGTATTATATGTTTGTTTTTATATGTATGTGTATGTGTGGGGAAGTATATTCTCATCACTCTCCATGATTTCCTAGTCTAAACTAGCTACTGATCCAATGAGTGAGTGGTGTTTTCTTGTCTTCACTTTCCTTATCTGAAAAATAAAAATAACAGTTTCACTAGTTTAGCCCTCATGAATGGATGTGAGGAAATGGCTTTATAATCTGTAATGCTCTATGGATATAGCATTAAAAACCATTTTACATGATATGCTAGTCAGTATGATAGAGAATTGAATTTGGAGTTATTGAGATCTGCATTTAAATGATCCTTCAGATATTAGCTTTGTGGTTCTGGGCCAGATACTTAACCTCTCCAAGCATCAGTTTTCTTTTCTATAAATTGAAGACAATCATAGCCCCTACCTCTCAGGGATATTGTGAGGACAAATAAGATAACATATGCAAAGTACTTTGTAAAAGTTAAAGCATTATGGAAACATTGTAAAATATTATTAATATGAGCATTATTATTATTGTTATTGCTGCTGCTGTTGTTTTTCTCTGATTTAATGTCATAAAGACAATAGCAACTGAGTTAGGAATACAAAGACCCAGGGAAAGAGTGAAACCAGAAGGAAGGGATATATCATTCTTACTCTCCAGAAAATATATAAATGCACAGGCATATTTATACATAGATTAATAATGAAGGTTTGAAAGCAACATTGAGACACACACAGAGAGACAATGAGGAGTGACACAGAGAGAAAGAGGAAGAGAAGCAGACAGACAGAGACAGAGAAAATCTGACCTAGCATGTATGTAGAATCCTTTGCGGAAAAATTCTAAGTTCCTTCATCAGAAAACTTTTTATTTTCACTTCAGAAAATGATCCAATAATCCAAAGCCATCAATCTCCTACTGGCCAGGCAATTTAGAGGCAGAATGCCAGGGGAATATCTTTATTCCTTTGACCACTACTGTTTCCACCAGATGCACTCCTCTGGACATCTCCATCATTATGAATCTCATTATCCTGCAAAACCACTTCAGCCCTGGAAGTGACCCTGAATCAGTATCTTTCTCTATCTGATTGGAAATTGGATAGCCTCTGGATAGCTTCTCCCCAGAGTATCCAAATGCTCAGACCATCCATGTCTTCATTTCCATCAGCTGCATTGCAGTCTTCTGGATTTCCTCAACATGGCCCTGATTTGGGTACCATCTCTCTATCTTTCCCCCTTTCCCCTCACCACTGCTTTTCAGCTTCCTTTTGTATGTCTTCCTTCCCTAAATTATAAACTCTTCAAGGCAGGAGCTTTTCCTGCTTTTCCCCTACATTGCTTAACAGTACTGCACATCATTTTTGTAGCAAAAGTATTAGAGTGGTTTGCTATTTCCTTCTTCAGCTCATTTTACAGATGAAGAAACTCAGACAAACAGTGTTAATTGACTCTTTTAGGATCATACAATTGATAAATGTCTAAGGTTGGATTTGAGTTCAAGTCCTTCTGATTCCAGCCTGGTACTCTATCCATTGCCGCATCTAGTACATAGTAGCTCCTTAATAAGTGTTATTGAGAAAATTACTGTGTACTTAGACAATCTTAATTACTTTTTTTTTTATTATATTTTTGCTTTTATTCTTGGAATCAAAAAAGGTCTCCTCCGTCTTCTGAAATATGAGTACATAGGTAAGTATACACCTGGGTTCAAAGGGCTCTGCTCCATAGCAACTGAGATCATGGATGAACTCCTCCATCATTTCCCTTTGTTAGCCAAAACTAGGTTGGGACTCATTTTAATTACACATTCTCCCCACATCTCCCATCTTTAATTAACTATTCCGCTTAAATATCTAAAAGCAGAATTTTGGAAGCATTTAGGTAACACCTTGTCCCAAACATTTTCTATATTAAAACATATGCCCCAGTAAAAGAAACATTTTAGTATGCATTAGAGATGGATCTTTTCCCATACAAAAAGAGAACCTTGGAAGATATATTTGAAGCTTCCCTAACATTAGCCCAACTTGGATACAGATGATATCATTGAAACTGGATTAGAAGATAGAATTGGAAGGGATCTAAGAGGGCAGCAAGTCCAATGAAAACTAAAAGTTAAAAGACTTGTCCATGGTCCTGAATCCAGTAAGTGCCTGATGCCAGATTGAAATTATTTCAGAGAGACTTGGAGGGACCTATATAAATTGCTGCTAAGTGAAATGAGCAGAAACAGGAGATCATTATACAGGACAACAAGAAGACTATATTATGATCAATTATGAGGGACATGGCTCACTTCAAAAGTGAGATGATTCAAACCAGTTCCAATTGTTCAATAATGAAGAGAGCCATCTACACACACAGAGAGAACCATGGTAACAGTGTGGACCACAACATAGCATTTTCACTCTTTCTGTTATTGTTTGTTTGCATTTTTGTTTTCCTTCTCAAGTTTTTTTCTTTCTAGATTTTTCTTGTGCAATAAAATAACTGTATAAATATGTATCCGTACATTGGATTTAACATATATTTTAAGATATTTAATATATATTGGACTGCTTGCCATCTAGGAGACGGGGTGAGGGAAGGAGGGGAAAATTTGGAATAGAAGGTTTTGCAAGGGTCAATGTTAAAAGATTACCCATGCATATGTTTTGTAAATAAAAATATATAATAAAATAAAAATTTTAAAAATTATATCTAAGCTATTTCCATTTTGGAGAGAGAGATGGTCAATCTGGCATAGTCTCCCATGCCTTCCAACATGACTCTCTTCTCTAAGAAGTTATAAGTATTTGGAGTAAAGTAAAAGTCATAATATGTTAAAATACATTTGGGGGTTAACATTCCACAATATTCATCACTCAGTTCCTTTCTGGACCACTTTCCCTTAACACTTCCTTCCTGTGATCAATGTCTTAAGCTCATTTTTCAAAAGAGGAGACACTATCCTCAGATGGATAATAGTACCAACCACTTTAGATAGATAGAAAGACAATTACCATGCAAAAAAGAGTTCAGTTTTATTATCACCTTTATTCCATTGCAAAGGAAGGCCCTACCTTTTGTTCTCCTCACATTACTAATAGGAAAAGTCTGAAAAGGATTTCAGAATAATATTTTTAATATTTTTAGAGAAATCAATATAGAGATTTTTAAAAATATGCTTTCATCCATAGTTCTAGTGATTAGATTGTTATTTTAGTTTCTCCTGCAACCTTTCAAATTCCTTGATAGTGAAAACCCATCAATTCACATTTTTTTTGCACTCTCCCCACTTCCCTGTAGAGATAGAGATGAAGTTTTCTTATGACTGGACAGATTCCTAATACTTACTTCTAGTTTTCCCATTCTCTTTCCTAGTAGTGCTGATCTTAATAGGACTCAACACACTTTTGAGCACAACCACTGATCAAGATCAGAGACCATATTTCGTTCATCCACCAGCATTATTCCTTTCACTTATGCTGTAATACAGCTGTAAACTGTTTTCAGGAGTTTGTCATGAAAAATGAAGAACTCTGTCTCTACCTACTGAATACAATTCGGTTTTCCTTTTTCTTAGACTGGCAACCTAGCTTCTCAAAAATATTATGAATATCCAAGGAATAGTCTCTCTAGCATTATCTTCATCTTCCATCACAATCTTTTAATATCCACTACTTAGTGGATCAGTTGGAAGCGTTCCTCTGTCCCACTGAAGAATCCTTGCCACACAGCCTTTTTGTAGTAGCTAGAAACTGGAAAATGAATGGATGCCCATCAATTGGAGAATGGTTGGGTAAATTGTGATACATGAATATTATGGAATATTATTGTTCTGTAAGAAATGACCAGCAGGATGAATGCAGAGAGGCTTGGAGAGACTTAAATGAACTGATGCTGAGTGAAATGAGCAGAACCAGAAGATCATTATATACTTCAACAACAATACTGTATGAGGATGTATTCTGATGGAAGTGGATATCTTCAACAAAGAGAAGATCTAATTCAGTTCCAATTGATCAATGATGGACAGAATCAGCTACCCCCAGAGAAGGAACACTGGGAAATGAATGTGAACTGTTTGCATTTTTGTTTTTCTTCCCAGATTATTTTTACCTTTTGAATCCAATTCTCCCTGTGCAACAAGAGAACTGTTCAGTTCTGCACACATATATTGTATCTAGGATATACTATAACATATTAAATGTATATGGGACTGCCTGCCATCTAGGGGAGGGGTGGAGAGAGGGAAGGGAAAAGTTGGAACAGAAGTGAGTGGAAGGTATAATATTGTAAAAAAAAATTATCCATGCATATATATTTTCAATAAAAAGTTATAATAAAAAAGAAAATGATGAATAAGCTAATTTTAAAAGTCCTGAATAGATTTATATGAACTGATGCTGAGCAAAACAAGCAGAATCAGATACATTGTATACAATAACAGAAATAATATGTGATGACATGTTTAACATGTATTTAGCATCTAAGGGAAGGTGCAAGGGGAAGGGAAAGAAAAAATTGCAACATAAAATTTTTCAAGGGTAAATGTTAACAATTATCCATGTGTTTTGAAAATAAAAAGCTTTATTAAAAATAAATAAATCATATGTGATGCTGAAAAAAAATCCTTGCCACAGAGTGCCACAGTTTTATATCTTGTCATCTGATCATGCATCCTCTGTATCTACATCACTTTTCCTCATTTCAACCATGATGTATGCTTTGTGTATTGTGGGAAAATATGCATGATATTTAGGGTGAGAAATTTCCTAATTAATTTTCTTGCTATATCATTGTTATCAATACCCAAATTAGCCATCACACTATCACCATGTCCCCTGCCCCTGTTTCCTTATAGAAACACATCTGTTCAATATAGTATGATCTCTTGCTAGCAGTAGAACACTCAACAAAGTCTAAAGTTAATGTCTCTTTGCTGGCTTGTCTCTTTTATGACCTTAGGTAACCAGAAAGCCATTTCAATGGTTCATGACTTAGGTCCCCTTCCACCATCACCAACCTCCCTTATTCCCACCAATGAAATCGTAGGGATGCCTTTAGGTCCACTATCCTCTCTGGGTTGTTCTTCAAACTTGCACTCACACTCAAAGATGGAGTCCCTGGAGAGGGCTGCTACCTCAAATTCTAAGGGTAACCCTATGGGTCTGCACTGCTAATGTGACAGCTCAAATTGGTAAAGTCCCTTTGGGAGCAACCTATGTGCTGAGCTGGTCTAACATACATGGTTAGAACTCAGGTAAATCTTGTTTTCACACTGGCAACAACCTTGATTTTATCCCTTCCCTGTCCTTTCAACTTTGGAGATATTATTTCTGATCCAGTGTGATGAGGTTAAAATGGCCACCCTTAGGTTGGGGATACTCTTTCTGGTCCCTGGTTTGGGGGCTCATTGAGATGCCCTGGTGACCTTTTCTTATTGTAATTCAGTTCCATTCCCTTAGATACTTCTAATTAAGCCATCTTGCTTTCCTTTTGGATTCTTCCCTTAAATAAGACAAATAAAGAACCAATAGTTTGTGGTACTACTATTTGGTTCATTTGATTATTCTGTGAAGCCCTTGCAATCTCAGCAAAGGACTTGTCATCTATAATAATATAATCTATATCAATGAAGGCATAGGTCTATTCTAGAAAAAACAATAATAGCAATGCATTTAATTTTGTTAATTTTTTTTATTCAGCCTTATAAAGTTAACTGAGTTGGGGGTAGAGGAGAAGGATTTAATAATTTACTTAGTTTGTCCTTTGTTTTCAAAGAGAACCAATGATGTTTCAGGTAATGTCTTGACTATTGGGTGAAATGGATTTAAGTAAAGCAGAATTGCACAAAGTCACAGGACTTATTTTCTCTTCCAGAGTCATCAGAATCCAGCAATAAGACAAAAGTCAAGAAAACTGGTGATAGCCCAGAATTCATTGCATGGCAATGGCTTTTCAGCTGTCTGACCAAGCTTTAAGCACTCCACAGGCCCTGCTTCAGCCATCTTCGTGGCCTCTGGAACAAATTGTTCTCATCTGCCCATTTCTTTGGGGAAGTCTTCACATGCTTGGGACAGACATTGTACAATTCACAGACAGATTTGAGGCCTGTCAATTACCCTCAACCTGGTTTAGCCATTTTGCCTGGGTTGTGGTCATTGCACCTACTTCTTGGAGCCATAGATGAGAGTCTGTGTGGAGTAAGATATGGTGAAGAACTTATAGGTTAAGCACATATTGATCAGAGACTGCTAGCTAACGTAAAATCAGGCCTATAGGCCCCAGTCACATGAAGGCCTAGGCTGCATTCCATTGCCCAAAGAAGAAGAGGTCATAAATCATCTTGTTGGGTTGCATTCCACTGACCAAATGGAGGAGGGAAGACTTGTATGACCAATCACAACCTATGGAGGGTGGGATTTTGGAGGTTCTATGTCTGAAATATAGAAAAGTCGTGAGCATCTTCAAGGGAGTGGCTCTCTCCTGCTGTGAATCTGGCTCACAGACCAGGATGGGGTCCGCTTCTTGAGATTCTAATAAATAATTCTGCTTTTCTATGGGTGATCTCTAAGTAGTCATTTTTGGATAGGATTTTCTATCCTTCACAGCCTCTTCCTTAGTAACACAGGAAAAATTCTAGCATGATGTTTCTTTATCCTGTTTCTCTTTTCACCCCACTCCCCCCAAGGCTTCCATTCTTCCACTTCTCCTGGACTCTCGGGCTTCGGGGACAAAAGTTACAAATCAAAAGGTTTGTCGAAGATAAGGAGTAGCTGAGAGTCCCAAAGCTGAAAAATACTGTTTCCCCGTGAGATTTCCTTCATCTTTCCAGAAAGAACCTCCTTCCCCTGCCGTTTCCCTCTCTCTTCCTAGCTTTGTTTCCCTTTATTTCTCTACACAGAATCAGTCTTAGAATTTTGTCTTCCATTTAAGAACTTTATGAAACATTCATTCCCAAGAGGAAGCAAAGAGTAGAATTTTTTTAAACAATAGCTTTTTTTTTTTTAAATTAAAGCTTTTTATTTTCAAAATATATACATGGGTAATTTTCGACATTCACCCCTACAAAACCCTGCGTTCTAATTATTTTTCTCCCTTCCTCCCCAACCTCTCCTTCTATGGGCAAGTGATCAAAAATGTTAAGCATATGCAATTCCTCTAAATTTATTTCCACAAATATGCTATGCAAGAAAAGTTACATCAAAAATGGGAAAAGAAAAGAAAGAAAATAAAATGCAAGCAAACAACAAAAAGAGTGAAAATACTATCTTGTGGTTCAGATTCAGTTCCTACTGTTCTTTCTCTGGGTTCAGATGGCTTTCTTCATCACACAACTATTGGGTCTGGTCTGAATCCAAAGACTGGAATTTTTGACCTTAATTGTCCTAGGACAGGATAAGAAGAGCTCTAAGCAGGTTGAGAAAGCTTACATGGAATTTTCCCAAGTTTAAAGGTTAAGTGAGCAGACAATTCTTTGAATTTGACACCTCTTCTGGTAAAAGAAAATCTATTGTGACTTCTTCCCTTGTTCAGACACATACCTGGGCCTCTGCTTCTAAAGATAAGAGAAAGTACTAGGAGTGGGACCAAACGCTATTTCCCTTCTTATCCTTTATGCATTTATTGTGTTTATGCAGAAGTTTCATATCTCTGCTTTCCCCCATCCGCACTGACAGGATGGGATAGGAAATTAGAGAACTCTGACTCTTTCCCAATCACTGATCTACCCCAAAACTGCCCCAAAGATCATAGAATTCTGTTTCACAGAACTTTGAAAGTCATTCAATCTAATCTTTCACAGTGTAAGAATTCCTTCTACAACTTCCCTATCATAGAAGTCATCTAGCCTCTTTCTGAACATTTCCAGAGCCTGGGAACACATTTCTCTGGGGAGCAGCCAATTCCATCCCTTAGTAACTTTAATTGTTAAAAAGTTATTTTCATTATTCAATCCAAAGCTGCCTCTCCGGAATGCTCATACATTTATTCAGTTCTGTCCCCCAAAGTAAGAGTGACTAAATTTACTTCTTTTCTACATATTAATTATTCAAGTGCCTGAAGAGAGCTCTTATGTAACCCCTAAATCTTCTGAAAGTTAAACATATCCACTTAATTTCATCGTTCATCATAACATGATTCCCAGATTACTCATCATTTTACTCACCATCCTCCAAGTTCTCTTTAGTTATGTCAGTGTCCTTCCTAAAATGTGAAACTTTAGATATAATGTTACATATGACTCACCAGCTCAGTATATTTCTCTTGATCTAAATTTTATGCTTCTATTACTACAGTCTATGCCTATTTGCTTCCTTCAAGTCTCAACTAAACTCTAATTTCCTATTCATCTTGTGAGGGATAGAAAATCCTATCCAAAAATGACTACTCAGAGATCACTCATAGAAAAGCAGAATTATTTATTAGAATCTTGAGAAGCGGACCCCATCCTGGTCTGTGAGCCAGATTCACAGCAGGAGAGAGCCACTCCCTTGAAGATGTTCACAACTTTTATACATTTCAGACAAAGAACTTCCAAAATCCCACCCTCCATAGGTTGTGTTTAGTCATACAAGTCTGCCCCTCCTATTTGGTCAGTGGAATGCAACACAACAAGGTGATTTACAGCCTCTTCTTCTTTGGACAAAGGAATGCATCCTAGGCCTTCACGTGACTGGGGCCTATAGGTCTGGTTTACATTGGCTAGCAGTCTCTGATCAATATGTCCTTAATCTGTAAGTTCTTCACCATATCTTACTCCACACAGTTCCCCACTCCAATATGTAAGTGATTTTTATCACATGCTCTATGAAGAACTTACACATTACTCAGAATCAGTTAACAAGCTTACACATTGTTTATCAAGTTCACTTATTAGAATTATCCCCTTCCAACACTCTCCAGCCTCTTTTCTGGAGAATCATCATTGTAACAGCGTCCTCTGGATGCAATTATTTTGAAAGGGATCGTTGGACTATTTTGGTTATTAGTGTAATCATACAGGGTAAACATAATGATAACAATATAATACCACTGATAGCAATTAGTCCATACTATAAAAGTTGTTTCCACAAGCTACCATCAAACCAAGACCACCAGCTATTAGAACAAGGGGATTTACACACCTGTACAGGCACATGAACTATTCTGCGAATGCCTTTTGTAATTTCTTTTACCACTTGTCCATTGTCATCGATTTGCATGCAACAAGTGGACAAGTTTAATTTTCCACAGACCCCTCCTTCTTCTGCTAGCAAATAATCTAAAATTAATCTATGTTATAAAACAGTTTCCCTTGTCTAGGTGGCCTGATCGACTAATAGATCAAGGGCCTGAGCAGTTTGGTTAATTATTACTTCAAGGACTGCCTGTAGCCTAATCAATTGATTTTACACATATATCAGTATTTGATACCCCCCCAACTACCATCCTGGGCCCATGTTGCCAGTCTGTATCCTTTTATAATTCTCTCTGGAGGCCAGGCATCTCCCCACCCATTGGCATCATTTGTTTGGGTCAAAGAAGAATCAATGCAGGTTAGGGAGCTCCCTAGTGTTCTAATTATACCTATATAACAAACCCCAGTACCATTTGTGGGTAAATGTATATAAGCTGATAACCACAGATCCAATAATGCCCCTTCAGGGCAGGACTATTTTCATACTAAAATATGAAGGGTGTAAGGGCCCTTTAAATGGGCGGTGCCACAGTGCAACAGGAGATTGAATGGTCTGAAAGTAATCTCTGTGGATATGGACTGCCCTGTGGGTGGGATCTTGGCCATACTGAGATAGATTCATAATGGGTGACTCTCTCGCTGATTGGCTGTGTGTGTGACCTCACAAGCCCTTTATAAGCCCACTGCAGACAGCAGTCACTCTCTTTAACCTGGCGCTCTTTACCCTGGCTCCCTAACCTGGGTGGCCAAGCCAAGATGGATAGCCAAAAGAGGTAAGAATTTTAGTAGTGAACACGTGGGTCTTCTGACCAGGTGTTCACTAGGGAACCAACAAGTCAGGGCATCAGTCAGGGCGTTATGTGAGTAGGTATAATAAAGGCTTTTAAGATTACGCGTGGTTGTTCTTGTTCTTGAGCGTGCTACCAGTTATTAAACTATAGATTCCAGAGATCGTGGCCAGAAACCTTTGAAGGCCTCAGAGGAGGCGAGCCGGGTAGAGTTGACACTGCAAAGGTCAGTGGTCAAAGGTACTCTGTTGGGCCTAGGACAGACTGGTAATAGTAACTGCCAGGAGGGCATGTTACAGAAGGGTCCACTTGAAGGTGGAAAATACCTCACATTTCAGGGACCTAAAGGTCTCCCCCCCCATTAGAATTACATCTCCAAAGATGACTTTCAACTACCCACTGGCAGATGCAACCATTTTCCCCAGTTAGATCCTGCTCCAGAAACTATTAAAAATTTTCCTAACAGTGCCTTCTCTATTCTCCCACTTCCATTCCATTGAAGTGTAAGTTGAACCTGTTGCTATGCTATTCGGTATTATACATGTCCATATCTGGGGTCCCTCTTGATCAGGGATTAAACAGGCAGATGGTGTTTTCCTCGCACACTCCTCACTACTATTAGAACTTTGGACACAGCGAATTACTGATCCATCATAACAAGTTATACTGGTTTGATTCCATCTATTCACATACCTACTGTAGTCTATGATAGTTCCCTTCTCTGACCTGCTAGTAAATGTCCATGTACACTCTCAGTCTGACGTAGGCAATATCGCCCTAAAACTGTCCTGGTCAGGGTCCAGTGATGCTTTTTTCTGCTGACTAGAAACATGTTCCATTGTGTATTACTGACTTGTTGCTCAAGCTCCAGGCCAGAGACAGGGGAACAGGAACCCAGGGCCACTGTGTAAGTTGATCAGGTCCCCCACATATACAACAGCCAGTCAATTTAAAGCTAGAGGCTATTGTTTGGATCAGGGTTTGAAAGGTATTTTCATACCCCACTGCTCTCGAGGTACCAGTACAAAGGGTGTACCTACATAAAATCATACATGCATATACAAGGCACAGTCTCCAACCCCTTGGGTTTGGTTCACACCCAATTCTCCTTACTAGTATATAATACCCCTAATTTCTAACAATACAGTTCAACAAATTGTAATATCTAATACAAACAAGAACAGTTCCAAGACAGTTCCCCAAATGAGACAAGTCAAAAAGATTTTACATGCACAGTTCATCAGTCTTTGCTCAGCCACACTTTCAATGTTCCTGGATCAGTCTCTACTGCCCACTTCTTTGGCGCATCCATGGGACCTTTGACTCCAGTGTGATGTGTCCAACCTTTCTTTTTGGTGTGTATTGCTGTATCTGAAGTCAACAGGATCTGGAACGGTCCTTTCCAGGTCAGGTTGTCCTCCTTCCATGTCTGAACCAGGACCCCGTCTCCAAGCTAGAACTTATGCACTGTGAATCCTAAGGGAGGAGTCTGAGCAATAAGCCCTTTTATATGTAAAGTTTTCAGATGTTGCAATAAAGACATGACATATTTTCCTAAAAACAAATCCCTGGTCTCAAACATTGGATCCAAGGAGGAATTTTGAATCCCTTTTAGATAAGGGTGACCTTACAATAATTCATAAGGTGATAATCCCACATCCCTTTGGGGTTTTGTTCTAATTCTTAATAAGGCAAGGGGAAGGCACTTGGTCCAGGGCAATTGTGTCTCTAACTCCAATTCAGTCAGTTGCTGTTTAATTTCCTTATCCATCCTTTCCACTTTACTTAATAAGGGCAGATTCTATGAGGTGTGTAAGTCCCATGATATTTCTAGAACTTGGGCCACAGATTGGAGGATCTTAGCCATGAAACGGATGCCTTGGTTCAAATCTATCTGCTCCACCATCCCATACCCCGGAATGATATGTTCAAGGAGTATTTTTACAACTGCTGAGGCAGTTACCCAGGCAAGGGGAAAGGCCTTCACCCATAAGGTCAGGTGGTCTACTACGACCAGCAGATATTTAAGACACCCCACTGATGGCAGCTCAGTAAAGTCCACCTGTGTGCTTTGGAAAGGCCTGATACCAGGGGGCCTTCCTCCTTTTTGGACTTGTCATTGGGCCGCCCTATTCATCCTCTGACAAGCAGGACACCCACTGACCAATTGCCTGCTATTATGTACAAGCCAGTGCCACAAACTTAGCACTACTACTATGTTTCTCTAAGCTTCCAAGCCCATTTAATGCATCTCTCTGCCTTCCCAGAGAATGCCTAGATATTCCATGATTTAAGACCAATGCATTCTGAGCCACTCTGAGAGAATTACTACTCTGACTGAATCCCAACTGCCAGCAATTCAGCCTGCTATTTCTCTAAGCCTGCAACACAGAGGCTGAACTCTTATCTCTTACCAACTTGCTAACTTTTAACAGGACAAAAACAATACAAAGCACAAACATACATACACAGACACAAGTAGAGCTCTTATTTTACCTTTTACATTTCTTTTTATACCTTTTACATTTCTTTTTATACCTAGCTACCGTCCTGACAGACCAAATTGTCAGTGGAGACCAATTGTCTCACTGCGTGGTCACTAGAGAGAATTGTCTTAGAGGGTCCTTTCCTTGGGGTCAGAGAAGCAGTCCGAACAAAGCGATTTTTAGGAGGGCTAATCCCTCGGGTCTTCCTTGACCCAGCCAATAGGCCCCCAGACTTCCAAGCTCACCTTGAGAAACATGAGTTTGCTTAGACCACCGCTGGCTCATCAGGATTCTATTTCTCCTTTTCGTTTTCAATTCCGCTTTTCACTGAGTATCTCTGTCTCAGGTCATTTGTCAGAGAAGGAGGGAGGCTACACACTCAGAACCAGAGAACACGGAAAAAAACTATCCGTGGGCGCGCCTATCCCCGTTCGGGATGTGCAGCCATCTCCCCCAAAGATTCATCCTGGACAAGCCCCCAAACTGTGAGGGATAGAAAATCCTAACCAAAAATGACTACTCAGAGATCACTCATAGAAAAGCAGAATTATTTATTAGAATCTCAAGAAGCAGATCCCATCCTGATCTGTGAGCCAGATTCACAGCAGGAGAGAGCCACTCCCTTGAAGATGCTCATGACTTTTATACATTTCAGACAAAGAACCTCCAAAATCCCACCCTCCATAGGTTGTGATTGGTCATACAAGTCTGCTCCCCATTTGTTCAGTGGAATGCAACCCAACAAGGTGATTTACAGCCTCTTCTTCTTTGGACAATGGAATGCAGCCTAGGTCTTCATGTGACTGGGGCCTATAGGTCTGGTTTACATTAGCTAACAGTCTCTGATCAATATGTGCTTAATCTGTAAGTTCTTCACCATACCTTACTCCACACAAGGCTTCATACGCTTCCTTCCCCTGCACCCACACTCAGGAGCTCCCACATATCCTAAAACAGTGTTTACATCAATCCTGAGAGGAAGCCCCCGCGCCCCCCCCAGGGCGTAGGAACCTTTTCACAAACCGCCTCCAGTGTAGACAGGCTGGATCTCCCATGGGTGCACAATGGATTGACTCCCATAGAGCTCCAGAAACAGGAGTGGGGATCGCAGTTGTTTCTCTGTCACTGCAGTAAGGATTCTTACCCTGAAATCCAAGGCCCTCTCCCTCCGCCCAGAGGTCCCTGGATAGATTTCATAACCTTGGGGTGGGGGGAAAAATCACATCTTTAGATATAAACAGATCTTTTTGTAATTCTGTGTATTTTATTTATTCATTTAAAAAGGCATTTTTCGCAGAAGAGGAATTCCCCACCGTCAGACTGCCGCAAGGACCCAAAGATGATTAAAGCCCCCCTCCCCCCTCTACACTTTCCCTCCAGTCCCTGCCTCTGTCTGCTCAGGGATAAGAAGATTCCAGCACCGCGGGATCTCAGATCGGGCTGTGGTCGCGGAACTCGGCACGAACTTGAGGAGTCTCCCGGTTTATAGAAAAGCCTGAGTTTCTTTTTCCTAGAATAGGAACCTCCCTTAACAGACCGGTCGGTAACCAGTGACGTTTCAGCATCTCGGAGTCTCATTGGCTGAGGCCCAGGCGGGAGACAAACTCACAATCAAACAAAAGTTCGGTCACTTCAGAAACGCCGCCTTAATCCGCCTCAGATCCTCAGCTCTGCCTCCTCTCTCTGCGGCTTAAAAAGGACCGAGGAGCAATAACTGCCGGAGAGGGACAGCGAGGAAAGCCTAAAGTCAAGATTTGTGTGGGTGGACAGTGGAACCGTGGAGGTGCTTTAATTTTTCTAATGGGTATAATTCCAAATTGGTCTCCAGAATGACTGGATCATTTCCCAACTCTGCTAAAAATGTGTTAGTGTTCTGGTTTTCTTACATTCCCTCCAACATTTATCATATTTTGAAAATAAAAAAATTGGAGTAGTGATGTGCCCCTGGGAAAGGGGACAGTCTGAAGGTCAGAGCGAGATGCTCATAAACAGAGATGCTTGATAGGGCCTCTGGCTTGTGAGTGAGTTGCTGAGTGTCGGGGTTGGCTCTCCTCCCATTGGCAGACACCGTGCATAAGCAAAACCCAAGAGGTGCTTTTCTGAATGGTGATTGGGGATTGCCTACTGTTCTTGCGCACTTGCAAAAATGTATATCAACAAGGCTGTACAGCATAATAAACTGGAACTCTTTTCACTCTCTGAGTCTCCGGGCTCATTTATCACTTCTGAGATCAAAGGGCTCTTATACTTTGACCTCTTGATTAGAATAGCCACAGTAATCAGAACCCTTGATTATAATTTTTTCCCCCAGCTTTCTGCTTTCCTTCTAATTCTGCTACGCTGATTTTCTGGGCAAAAACTTTTAAATTTAATATAATAAAAATTATCCATTTTGCATTTCGTAATGTTCCCTAGTTCTGTTCTAGTTCAACAACCATTTTTTTGCCCCGGATCAGCCCATTTTGAAAACACTAAACTTGTAGGATTCCATCTTGAGTTGGCCCTAACAAACTGGAATAAAAACAGCTGAGTTCTAACAAGACTATTTGATCTTTTGTCCAGAAGTATGCAGAGCCCAACAAAAAGAACATCGAGTTACTTCTCTCACCTTTGTGCTTATCTTTAAAAAAATTTTTTTTATTGATTGGCACATTCACACACAGGTATGCAATGACTCAGAAGTAGGAAAGCAACCAAGTCTCTTGAAAGGGATAGTCCTGGGGGGTACATCTTGTCCAAGACCCCATCATTTCTCGAGATATAGTGGCTACTATACAGGATCCCAGGCTAGTGGTACTCAGAGCAAGGATTGCCTTGGATCTGAGATCTTGACCCAAATCTAAACCCAAACTTCATATAAAAAAGCACACAGAGACACATAATACACACTTTCTCCAGGGTCTCAGGCTTCAAGGTATCACTGCACCAGGCAATGATAGAGACCTCTCTGAGCCATGAGCCTAGTGTAGGTCCCTTGCTTCACCATCTCTCCTTGCTCCAGCACCAGGATGTGGTCAGCAGCCTGCACTGTCTGCAGCCGATGTGCAATCACCATCACTGTCCGATCTCCTGCAGCATCCTCTCCTGAAGCTGAGGTGAGAAAACTGGCCATTAAAGAAACAAACTCACAAACTTGCAGCCTGCCCTAGCACTGCTACTGCACCTAAGAGAATAAAGCAAATGTGGCCCCTCAGTGAGTAGGGCCACCCCCATGTGCTTTCTCCCCAGCCCCTTGCCCTTCCCTACTGCTCACACTTCCTGCCCAGGGCACTAGTGGCCAGGAGGAGGACACGGGGATCCCACACCAGGATCTGAGCAATGGCCAGATATTGCTTCTGTCCTGCAGACACCCGGCTTCCCATTTCCCCCACAGCTGTAGAGGCAGAGAATATAGCCTTCCTCAGAGACAGGATCCTGTGACTATTCAGTGCAGAGGAAACACTCTTTTGTCCCCAGTCTTTTCTCTGCCATTTCCCCTCAGATCAGATTAAGAGAGTCCTGGGGATGTGTGCACAATGGTGCCATCCAGGGAGAGGTAACATCATATCCCATGGTCTCCTGGGCAAAAAGCCTGGGGAGCACAGCCCAATACTTTCATATAAATAAGAAGGTGAAGGGAAGAAGGAAACATGGGGGATACCAGCTTTAGAGTAAATATACTCAGTGGTACCTGATGACCTCATCATGGATTGGTCACATTCCCTTTCATTTACAAACTCATTGTCCCGGTCATGTAGATCGGTGAAGGTTCCTGGGTCCAGTCCATGTTCCATACTGGCAATGAATCCATCAGCATGGACTGCCTGGGCAGCGGCCCTCACCTCATCATCCCCATAGCTGTCCATCCCATAGGCAATGTTGTCCCTCACAGACCCTGAGAACAACATAGGCTTCTGACTGACCACAGACACCTGTGTGGGAAGGGAACACCAGGTGAGCTAACCCAGAACAAGGACCCAAGAAACTCTCCCCTACCCCACAGGTCTTCAGGAGAAGAAAGAGATTCTCTCTTCCCCAGACCTGCCCACCTCCTTCTCCCAAGATTTCCTTCCTCAGCTTCATCTCCCTTTCCTCCTTATCCCTGTTCTAAGTGCAGATATTAGCATTGTTGGAACAAAGGTTCTACATCCAGCAACCTGTGGACTGATAGGTTCTGTAGCAATGTAGCCACTGCACTCTTCCAACTCCATTGGGCCCTACCAGGACCTTCCCAGGGTGTAATGTAAATGTCACTCCCTGAAGGGGAAGGGAAAAGGAGACAATAATCAGAATAATGGAGGAAGATCTCCTTCCTCATCATGAGGCAATCACCATCTGCTAACTCAGGAAAATCAAGATTAAAAACCAGGTTCAGCCCCACCATCCCTGTAACATAGAAGAAAGCTGAGGGCTACAAAACTGAATGTCTGGGTTTCCTCCCAGTTTCACACACCTGGAGGACAGGCTTGGTTGGGTGAGTGGGATAAACTATTTGAAAAAATAGGGAATGAAGGACTCCTACCAATTCCTTTTATGACACAGACATGGTACTGATACCTAAATCAGGTAGGTAGAAAACAGAGAAAGAAAATTATAGCCCAATCTCCCTAATGAATATTGATGCTAAAATCTTAAATAAAATATTAGCAAAAAGATTACAGAAAATCATCCCCAGGATAATACACAATGACCAAGAAGGATTTATACCAGGAATACAGGGCTGGTTCAATATTAGGGAAACTATTAGTATAATTCACTATATCAATAACCAAATTAGCAAAAACCATATGATCATCTCAAAAGATGCAGAAAAAGCATTTGATAAAATCCAACATCCATTCCTATTAAAAAAAAACACGTGAGAGTATAGGAATAAACGTACTTTTCCTTAAAAATAATCAGTAGCATCAATTTTAAATTATCAGTATCATATATAATGGAGATAAATTGGAACCATTCCCAATAAGTTCAAGTGTGAAACAAGGTTGCCCACTATCACCATTACTATTCAATATTGTATTAGAAATGCCTAGCTTTGGCAATAAGAGTAGAGAGAGAGAGAAATTAAAGGAATTAGAATAGGTAATGAGGAAACCAAATTATCACTCTTTGCAGATGATATGATAGCATCCTTAGAGAACCCCAGAAATTCTACTAAAAAGCTATTAGAAATAATACACAGCTTTAGTAAAGTTGCAGGATACAAAATAAACCCCACATAAGTCATCAGCATTCTTATATATCACTACATATAGAGTTAGAGTTACAAAGATAAATTCCATTTAAGTAACTGCCAATAGTATAAAATATTTGGGAATCTATCTGCCAAGGAAAAGTCAGGAACTATCTGAGCCAAGCTACAAAACACTTTCCACACAAATAAAGTCAGATCTAAACTATTGGAAAAATATTAAGTGCTCTTGGATAGAGTGAGCAAATATAATAAAGATGACAGTACTACCTAAACTAATCTATTTATTTAGTGCTATACCAATCAGACTCCTAAAAAACTATTTTAATGACCTAGAAAAAAAATAACAAAATTCATCTGGAAGAACAAAAGGTCAAGATTTTCAAGGGAACTAGTAAAAAAAAAAATCAAATGAAGGTGGCCTAGCTGTATCAGATCTAAAACTATATTATAAAGCAGCAGTTACCAAAAACATTTGGTATTGGCTAAGAAATAGACTAGTTGATTAGTGGAATAGGTTAGGTTCAAAGGACAAAATAGTCAATAACTTTAACAATCTAGTGTTTAACAAACCCAAAGATAAGAATTGATAAGAGATAAGAATTCGCTGTTTGCCAAAAAATATTGGGAAAATTGGAAATTATTATGGCAGAAACTAGGCATTGACCCACACTCACCATACATCAAAATAAGGTCAAATTGGGTTCATGATCCAAGTATAAAGATTGAGATTATAAATAAATTAGAAGAACATAGGATAGTTTACCTCTCAGACATGTGGAGGTAGAAGGAATTTGTGAACAAAGAATAACTAGAGATCATTATTGATGACAAAATAGAAAATTTTGATTATATCAAATTGAAAAGCTTTTGTATAAACAAAACTAATGCAGACAAGATTAGAAGGGAAACAATAAACTGGGAAAACATTTTTATAGTCAAAGGTTCTGATAAAGGCCTCATTTCCAAAATATAGAGAGAATTGACTCTAATTTATAGGACATCAAGCCATTCTCCAATTGATAAATTGTCAAAGGATATGAACAGACAATTTTCAGATGAAGAAATTGAAATTATTTCTAGCCATATGAAAAGATGCTCCAAGTCATTATTAATCAGAGAAATACAAATTAAGACAACTCTGAGATACCACTACATACCTCTCAGATTGGTTAGGATGACAGAGAAAGATAATGCAGAATGTTGGAGGGGATGTGGGAAAACTGGGACACTGATACATTGTTGGTGGAATTGTGAATACATCCAGCCATTCTGGAGAGTGATTTGGAACTATGCTCAAAAAGTTATCAAACTGTGCATACCTTTTGATCCAGCAGCATTACTACTGGGCTTATATCCCAAAGAGATTTTAAAGAAGGGAAAGGGACCCATATGTGCAAAAATGTTTGTAGCAGCCCTCTTTGTAGTGGCCAGAAATGGAAACCGAGTGGATGCCCATCAATTGGAGAATGGCTAAATAAATTGTGGTATATGAATGTTATGGAATATTATTGTTCTGTAAGAAATGACCAGCATGACGATTTCAGAAAGGCTTGGAGAGACTTACATGAATTGATGTTGAAGGAAATGAGCAGGACCAGGAGATCATTATATACTTCAGAAACAATACTATATGATAATCAATTCTGATGGACGTGGCTCTTTTCAACAATGAGATGAATCAAATCAGTTCCATTTGTTCAATAATGAATAGAACCAGCTACACTCAGCAAAAGAACTCTGGGAAATGAGTGTGAACCACTACATAGCATTCCAATCCCTCTGTTTTTGTCCGCCTGAAAAACAACAAATCATTGATCCAATCAATAATTTCATGCAAGAGAATGACAATGATGAGACAACAAGCCAAAAATTTATGGGATGCAGACAAGAAAGTTCTAAGGGAAGTTTTATCTCTAGAGTTTTCATGCATAAAATAGAGAAAAATAAGATCAATTAATTGGACATGTAACCAAAAAAGCTAGAAAAAGAACAAATTAACACTCCCAATTAAATACCGAATTTGAAATTCTGAAAATAAAAGGGGAGATAAATTGAACATAAGAAAACTAATGAACTAATTAATAAACA
The DNA here is from genome assembly GCF_048593235.1 of Sminthopsis crassicaudata. NCBI lineage: Eukaryota > Metazoa > Chordata > Mammalia > Dasyuromorphia > Dasyuridae > Sminthopsis > Sminthopsis crassicaudata. The sequence continues at coordinate 285,362,112 of NC_133620.1, forward strand.
AAACTAAGAGTTGGTTTTATAAAAAACCCCAACAAAATAGATAAACCTTTAGTTAATTTGATTAGAAAAAGTAAAGAATAAAATCAAATTGTTAGTATCAAAAATGAAAAACGTGAACTTCCCCCATTAAGAAGAACAATAAGTAGGAGTTATTTTACCCAACTGTATGCCAATAAATCTGATAATCTAAGTTAAGTGGATGAATACACACAAAAATATAGATTATCCAAATTAATAGAGGAGGAAATAAATTGCTTAAATAGTCCTATTTTAGGAAGAGAAATTGAATAAGCTATTAATGAACTCCCTAAGAAAAAAATGTCTAGTGCCAAATGGTTTTACATGTGAATATTATCAAACATTTAAAGCACAATTAATTCCAACACTATGCAAACTTTTTGGAAAAATAGGAAAAGAAGGAGTCCTACTAAATTTCTTTTATGACCAGGTGGGGTCAAAATAGAGAAAGAAAATTATAAACCAATTTCCCTAATAAATATTAATGCAAAAACCTTAAATAAAATATTAGTAAAGAGATTACAGTAAGTTATCACCAGGATAATACACCATGACTAAGTAGGATTATTATCATAATTGACTATATCAATAACCAAACTAATAGAAATCATATGGTTATCTCAATAGATGCAGAAAAAGCAATTGCCAAATTCCAATAACCATTCCTGTAAAAAATACTAGAGAATATAGAAATAAATGGAGTTTTCCTTAAAATGATCTGCAGCATCTATTTAAAACCATCAGCAAGCATTATATATAATGGGAATAAACTAGAACCATTTACAATAAGATTAAGGGTCAAACAAGGTTGCCCACTATCACCATTACTATTCAATATTGCATTAAAAATAATAGCTTCAATAGTAAGAGGAGAAAAAGAAATTAAAGGAAGTAGAATAGGTAATGAGGAAATCAAATGATCACTTTTTGCAAATGATATGACAGTGTATTTAGAGAACCCTAGAAACAATTCACAACTTTAACAAAGTTACAGGATGTAAAATACACATAAATCATCAGCATTTCTATGTTACCAACAAAGTCCAGCAGAAAGAGATACAAAGAGAAATTCCATTTAAAATAATTATAGATAATATTAAATATCTGGGAGTCTACATATCAAGACAAAGTCAAGAACTTTATAAACACAATTACAAAACACTTTTCAAACAAAGTCAGACCTAATCAATTGGAAAAATAGCAAGTGTTTATGGGTAAGCCTAGCTAATATAATAAAAATGGCAATTCTATCTAAATTAGTCTACTTATTCAATGCCATACCATCAAACTCCCAACTTATTTTACAGAGCTAATAAAATAATAAATAAAAACTTATTTTACAGAGCTAAAAAAAATACAGTAAAAAAGTTCATCTGGAAGAACAAAAGGTCAAGAATTTCAAGGGAATTAATGAAAGAAATTCAAATGAAGGTGGCATAGCTATACCCAAGCTAAAACTATATTATAAAGCAGTAGTCATCAAAATCATTTGGTACTAGCTAGGAATCATGATTTAGATATAATTAGAAGAACAAAAGTTAGCATACCTCTCAGGTCTGTGGAGAAGCAAGGAATTTGTGTCCAAAGAAGAACTAGAGTTCATTATGGAAGGCAAAATAGATAATTTTGATTATATTAAACTAAAAATTTTTGGGGTTTTATTTGTTGGGTTGTTTGGGTTTTGTGTGTGTGTGTGTGTGTGTGTGTGTGTGTGTGTGTGTGTGTGTGTGTGTGTTTTGCTGAGGCAATTGGTGTTAAGTGACTTGCCCAGGGTCACACAGCTAGAGACAAGTTTCTGAGACAAGATTTGAACTCAGGCTCTCCTGACTTCAGGGCCTAAAAAGTTTTTGTACAAATAAAACAAGATAAGATAAGGGAAGGAGTAAACTGAATACGATTTTTATATCCAAGAAATGAACAGCAGGATGAATACAGAGAGGCTTGGAGATACTTACATGAACTGATGCTGAGTGAAATGAGCAGAACCAGGAGATCATTATACACTTCAACAACAATACTGTATGAGGATGTATTCTGATAGAAGTGGATATCTTCAACAAAGAGAAGATCTAACTCAGATCCAATTGATCAATGATGGACAGAATCAGCTACACCCAGAGAAGGAACGCTGGGAAATGAGTGTAAACTGTGAGCATTTTTGTTTTTCTTCCCAGGTTATTTTTACCTTCTGAATCCATTTCTTCCTTAGCAACAACAACAAAATTCGGTTCTGCACACATATATTGTATCTAGGATATACTATAACATATTAAATGTGTATGGGACTGCCTGCCATCTAGGGGAGGGGGTGGAGGGATGGAGGGGAAAATTTGGAACAGAAGGGAGTGCAAGGGATAATGTAAAAATTACCTATGCATATGTGCTGTCAAAAATGTTATAATTATAAAATTAATTTTTAAAAAAGAAAAAAAAAGAAAAATTATCCATGCATATGTTTTGAAAATAAAAAAGCTTTAAAAAAAAAAAAGAAGTGTACCATTTCAAAGACTTAAGTAGAATTGGACAGCAATGAACATACTAAGTAAGGTTGGTATCAGGCTTCAAAATGAATCAGGCCTTAAGGACCACCTAATCCAAGCCCCCTTTTTAGAGATAAGAAGGCTCTGAGGTGAAGGAAGTGTCCTCATTCAACTAACCAGTAGCAAGGATGTGAATCCTGGATATTTGGACTCCAGAGCCAAACAATTTAACAATTCCAACTAGTTTTTATTATTGGGCTAGACCTTTTAGGTCTCAGATGTCTGGCTTTCATGGAACCCAAGAAAAACCTCCAAAATCATGTTATAGCTTCACTTTCTGAATTCTAAATCCCAATGCACTGGTGCCCCTATATTGTGCACCTTGGAGAGTTTTTCCCCTTCCCTAAACCTCTCTTCCTAGAAAACTACTAGACTCTGAAGAAGACTTCAAAGATGAGGTTCTTAATTAAAAGATATAATACTCAATGTTACTTTTGAATAAATAAAGTACAGCATTCTGTAGTCCTGGAGATAAGAAGGAAGAGAGAAAATCCTGAGAAAGAATAAGAGTATATAGCTGAAAACACTGAGGTTCAGGATCAAAGCTGCAGAGTATATACTTAAGAAGAATCCTAATGTGTCTCCCAATTCTACCATCATTCTGATGAGGTATAATCAAATGTTGAGGTCTAGCTAAGGGATATCTAAATAAAATTAGGCTTAAATGAGGTCTAGTGACAGGTTTGGGGTACAGGGAGTCAAATGGAGCTCCCCTGCAACCCCTTTGGATTTGGCGCAAGGATACAAAGTTAAATGAGTTCTAGTGGCGGTATGAGAATCCCCTGTAAATGAATTTACAGGCCCCAAAACCCAGATTGATAAAAAAAAAAAAAAAAAGAAAGGTTTATTGTAGGGTTTGGAAGTAAGGTTAAAGAAGTCTGGTTAGTAAAAGGTATTAGAGGAAGAAATACACCAAAAGTGGTGGACAGAGAGTCTGTTATGCAAAGCATGTTGCTTGCATGTTGTTTGCATGTTTCAACTCTCTGTCAAGAGATGATTCCAGCTTGGCTCTTTTATTTGCTTGAAGGGGCATATGGGTGGAGCCCAGGTTGATTCCTTGAGGGCCAGAACCCACTAGGTGGGGATTGGGCTACCTGAGCAGATCATTAGAATGGGGGCTGGGTACAGCCCAAACTAGCTCAGATTCGGATCTCTCCCTTTGGAATACAAAAGGGTGGTTTTGACCACTTTGGTCAAAACCACATCTTGTAAATCAAAGGTCAGTCCCAAAGGAAGTTTGAGATCGGAAAAGGAATCTTAAAGGGGCCACAGCTCCCATCAATTCTGTGGCAATCCCACTACCTTCCTAGTAACCATATCTCCACACATCCATAACAGAGTTTTTTTATAAGCATTTCTTTATTTTCCAAGACTGAGCACAGAAAAGATTACTAAGTTAGAAAATCATTGGAATTTTGTTTTGTGTATGGCTCAAACTGCTGTCTTTTCTTCTCCTGGGGAATTCTGTTCTCCAGATTCTAAATATTCTAAATATTCTGGGCCTCAGATGGCTCTGCTCCTGAATCTTCCCAGCAGGGTCAATCCTGCATTCTTCAGAGTCACTTCTGGCTCTTCAGGTACTCATGGAATAGGTTACTAACATCAGAACTTTCCACCTTCACCCAGCCATCCTCCTTCATGTGGTACACTGTGGGAACATGGAAGAGAAGTAGAGAGTTCTTTATCACTAGTCTGTCTCTTTGGAAGAATTTCCATGACTCTTATGTAAGCATGCTTAAATTCTGAGAACAAGAAACCCACTTTTCTATTCAGTACCCTGAATATTCTTATCCCTCCCACCCCAGCAACACAGGTTTATCACTTCCTCTTGGCTAAATCTTTGACTCTAAGGCAATGAAAAGGAGGAATACTCTTACTATTGACAAAACCCCCAGAGTAGTTATCCCTGTGGGTAGCATGGACGATTGCCCGTCTGGCAAGGTCATAAGCTTCCTCAGGCCTGAGGTCAGGTCGATAACCACTGTCCAGAACTCCATACGCATAACTATTTCCACTGCCTGTGGAAAACATTGTCCCTGAGAGTCTCGTCCCATTGTCATCCACATAATACAGTCCAGGGCCCTGAAGGAAAAAAAAAGGAAGAAAGACTTAGGAATGGGAAATAAAGAATTTAGGAGACAACATACAATGAGACTAAAACCTAGGCACTGATCATAGAACTTAAGACATTCATGCAGAACTTTGAATGGAAGAGTTATGGAATCAGGTGGCATAGAAGAAAGCTTTTGGACCTGGTTTTAGAAAACCTGGACTTGAATTCTAGATGCCAATTCCTAGCCACATCTGGGGAACAGTCACTTAAACTCTCTGAGCCTTGTTTTTCTCAAATGAAACATGAGAAAATAATACTCCCAATAAGTTTTTGTGAAGAAAAGGGCTTTTTGAATCATATAATTAAACAGCAACTGTTTTGGGGGAATTTCCTTCTGATATATATCATATCTGATGAAGTGGAGTCAGGGAGATAATGAAACTCAGGCAGTTCACATTTTCAGTGGAGGGAAAGCAACACACCTTTTTGTCCCAACCACAGATCATACTGCCCATGGACAGCCCCATGCCTCGGTACTGGCACATCATATTGGACAGCAACTTGGAAGCAGCAGACACAGATATTTGCTCCCCATTCCGAAGTCGGTACAATCTGAGGAGGAAGATTGGTATAGGAGACTTCAGTAAAATCAATAAACTTTTATAAAGTGCCTTGTGGCAGGCACTGTGTTAAATGTTTAGGGCTAGAAGGGAAGAAGGGAGAGAGAGAGAGAGAGAGAGAGAGAGAGAGAGAGAGAGAGAGAGAGAGAGAGAGAGAGAGAGAGAGAGAGAGAGAGAGAGAGAGAGAGAGACAGAGAGAGAGAGAGAGAGAGAGAGAGAGAGAGAGAGAGAGAGAGAGAGAGAGAGAGAGAGAGAGAGAGAGAGAGAGAGAGAGAACAGGCTAGAGTGTTCTATACTTTTTACTACTTCTGTAAGGCAGGGTTGTGAGGGATCTCAAGGCTAAGAAACTTTTTACTACTCTGTAAGGCAGGTTGTGAGGGTCTCAAGGCTAAGAAAGATAGGATTTGTGGGGCAGAGGTTTGTAGGTGGAGATAAGTACATGATGAGAACCGGTTACAAAGAGATGAGGAATTCCATTTTGGCAAAACTGAAAAGGAAGCAATCAAGAAGCTTGGGGAGATTTCAGAGATTTAGAGGCTCCCTTACCGACACTCTTTGGCCAAGAGACGCTCCCAGTATTGACAGTCAGCTGCACAGCCTGACATGGTGCCCAAAAGGTAAGGATTAATTTCAATTACTTTGTTCACATGTAGAGTGTCTAGGAGAGCAATGAAACACTGGGTTAAGTAGAATGCAAAGAGCCTAACGAGGATCTTTTCCCAGTCGAAAATTTACTTCCCAATCAGAGCTGGTTGGAAGTTCCTCCTCTGTGGCAGATGCCCAGACTTCGGCCCCCATAGTAAAACTCACCGATATAATTCCCAGCTGAGGCCCGGGAATCTACTGCCACGATCACACCGTGCTGGAATTTGAAGGCTAGTGTGGTGGTGCCATGAGCCATTTCAATTCGGACTTGATGGGCAGCATTTGTCTCCAGGGATCGAAAGAACTCGGGAGGCTGGGGGGTAGGGAGGAAAGAGAAAGAAATAGGAGAAAGGGGACGGGCCGGAGCCTCAGGATGAATGGACCAGGCAGAAGAGTTTGGACCATGTGGGGGAGGGGGAAGGGAAGGAGCACTGAAAGTTACTCATCAGGATACAAGAACCTGAAGAGCTTAATGATGGGAGGAGAGGAAGAATTCAAAAAGAAAAGACAAAGTAACAAGTTGGGAATACACCTCAGAGGACAAGAAATAAGACCAGTTTTTCACCTTCCACAAGTGCCTCTGTCCCCTTATTGACTGGGGGGGGGCGGGGAGGGGACTAGACAGAGGGAGAGATTCGACAAGAACTGGCTCTGAACTCGGAGAGAACCCCTTCTCTCCATTCCCACCTTTGATTCCACCTCACAGTCCCGCAGTTTATTTCCCACACGGCCGCTGATTTCTGGGGTGTTTTCTCGCAGAAATGATACATTCCTCGCCTTATCCACCTCCGCCCCACCACTCCCGCCAGCTTACCCCACTAGTCCCCACTAGTCCACTTCAGTCCTAACCTGCAACCCTCGTGGGACGGCCAGTTCCGGGGTCCTCAGGGAGAAGCTGTAGTGCCCGGGATCTCGGGGGTGTCCACTGCCCGTGCCCCACGAAACCCGACGCCCCCGGGGAGCCCCGCACACCTCGAGGAGAGCCATGCTCTTCTCCCTTCACACTCAAAGACTCGGTCTCTTAGCCAACGGGAAGTGAAAGCGAAAGCCTGGTATAGAGCAGGGCGGGTGTCAGAGCTGGCCTTTCTTTCCCATCCACCTATCCTACCCCCCATTCCCTCCACAGACACTATTTTCAGGCCTTAGGGAACTAACGTGGATACTATCAAAGTGTTGTATTCCTTCGTTGAAGTCTCATGAGAGAAAGAAAGTGTGGAGAGAAATGATGCGTTGTCAGACTGACGGCAGAAGAAGGGCTGCGAGTTCAGAGACAGCAGCTTTCTATCGAGTGACCTCTGAAAATGACGGGTTACAAACAATGTTAGAGAAACTGTGGGAGAGGGGTTTGGGCCCCATTAACTGTCCCGTGCTAGGGAATTGTAGAGATGGGGAAGAGGATTGAGGGAATCCGCCTCTGCACAGATTGATAGGAATCCAGAGCGCGGCCGTGCTGCGGGTGGGGTGAGGTGCGTCCGGGGACGCCGCGCTCCGCTTCGCCTCCCTCCTCTCCGCCGCGGCAACCCCGCTACTCTGGGGGTGCCCAGTTCTTCTTGGGGAGATGGAGCAACCTCCCAGGGAACGCCTTCCCGCTCAGCGCTTTTCTTAATTTGCTGCCCCCAGGACAGACTTCTCTCCTCTTCCGCCCCTACACAGCCCAAGTTAACTCCTTCTAGCTTCTCAGGCTGCAACTTTCTAAACTCAGTCCCGGACTCTAACCTGAGAATATCTAATCTGCCTAACAACTAAATACCTTCGAATACCCAACTCTTCCTGATTGGACGAAATTCTCAGTCTCTCTTAGGTGAATCTGAGTTTGGGAAGCTATGCTAGGGACTACGGAGAAACCTTGGAAAGCAAAGAAAGGACGTTGGTTTGGAAATACGGTTCAGAGTATGAGTGTGGAGGAAGAGGAGGGAGGAGGGAGAGACCGAAAGGAAAGGAGGCTTGAGAGCTTCAGTGGAGGGTGCAATGAAATTTGTTCCACTAGGTGCTCTCCGCCCCCCCCTCCCCCATTCCCCCATCCCTTCGCCTTTCACTTCGTATATAGGATGTCCCCGGTTCATAGAGTCTCAGTGGCAGCTGGCCCTCCCCGTCCCGGTACCACTCACGCTGTGATAGAGCGGGGAGGGAAGGAAGGGGAAGAGAGGGAAGGTCTAATTTGTCTGAGGGAGTGAAGGCGCGCGCTGCGGTATAAAAGATTATTAGGCTACGTGGCTAAGGGGCTGGGAGAGGACCGTAAAGTAAAGCGGCAGCCTGGGAGCTGATTATAATGTTGCATTGTAATTGTACGGAGTTTCCCAGAGTACGGGCACTGATTAGCCGATTGTATGCATACTGCATTTAGAACTTTAAAGTTGGCAAGGAGTTTTACCTATATTTTCCTAGTTGATTCTCTCATAGGACCGTGGAGCTAGGAATATCACAGGTTGGCCAATCCAACCTCCTCATTTTACAGATGGGGAAAAGGAGGTCCAAAGAGGTGAAATGATATATTCAGGCTCACGCGGATAGTAAGTGACAAATTTATGCCAGGCTTGCTGCTTGCAAATCCAGAAATTTACTCAGTGCCCCATCCCGATTCCCCCAAACTTGCCATTTTACACCTGAAGATCATCAAATTTTTATGTAGGCAGAAGCCTTAGTGATAATCCAATAGTGTTTAACATCCTCTTTTTTACAGAAAAGGAAACTTGAACCAATCTCTTCTAAATCCCAAAGCAGAGTCCTTTACCAGACAGACGATCCAGTCCTACCTGCAGAATTTAGGCTTTGTGTGTAGGGCATTTACACCAACCTCTCTAAATGCCAGCTTTGATTTTGCCCAGAGAAAACTATTTTATAGTTTCCTTCTCTTTTTTGAACTTTTTATTTTCAAAATATATGTATGCATAGATAATTTTCAGCATTCACCCTTACATTACCTTGTTTCAAATTCTCCTTTCCTTCCCCATCCCCTTCCCCTTCCATAGCAAGTAATCCAATATATGTTAAACATGTGCAATTCTTCTATACATATTTCCATAATTATCATGCTACACAAGAAACATGAGAACAAATTTTTTTAAAAAATATATTCTCTAGTTTCAAGGAATTCTGAGGGCCTGATTCCCAATATCATGGGAACCAAAAGTTCATGGGCCCCAGAGAAGTGTTTAATTTTAATAGTCAACTCAAAGAAATAATCATTGAAAATTAAATACATTTCATGATGTGGCACATTAAAAAATACAGCAACAAAGCATTTCTGGCATAAATCTGGGGTGCTACAAATTCATACAGCACAGTTGAGAGTGGACAAATATAGAAAATATGGAGGGTTAGGAGCACATGCAAAGAACATGTGTGACCAGAGAGTTAGTCATGTTTACTGAGCTGCTCCCATGAGGTCTACCTGAGGAGGATACTTGTGGTTTCTCAGTCTCACCCAAATACTGCTCAAATGGATTCTACTTATCACCTCCACTTTTTCATTCAACAAAAATCCTTAGCTCTTTCTTCCTCAAGAGGAAAAAAGTAGCCATTTTCTTTTGATTTGAAGAGTAGAGTTCTTTTCTAGTCCTCTTGGAAAAACTCAGAAACTGTTCCCTGAGACTAGCAGGATATCTCTTCACTGGTTCTTCTGACTTTCTTCTTTAACTTTTTCTGTGTCATCCAGCCCTTTGTCAATCCATTAAATCATGTGGAACTCTACTCAGAATAGTATTTTTAAAGCATGAAATAAAATCCTGAGACTTCTAAGGAAGCCAAATATATTGAGATACAAAAATATTTTTCAAATACATGTTCGTGGAACTCAAATTAAGAATTCCAGATGGAGTATTGGTTTCTTGTTCTAGCATACTGCTAAGAAGCCTATTCTTTTGTTCCTTAGCTTTTGTTCTTTATCCCTTGATGCTATCCTAATCAAAGTTTTGGATTCCTTTACCATATCTAACAGTTTCAGCTAAAGTTTTTTCTCTAGATTTGTATTCCTGAGCCAGGACACTTGAGTCCCTCTATCAAAGATTTCAGCCTTGCTTATGGTGAGTATGCTATATTATTCTCAATTTTAATTTCTGAAGAGTAGACTATAAAGTGTGGGGTGGTTATTTGCCTAGTAAGTACCAAACAGCCCTCAGTTTCAATATTCCCTAGTTTTCAAATATTATATTTTTTCTATTATGCAGATGAGTGGAAGAGAAAAAGGCAAAGATCAGCTAAGCTCTTCTCTCCCATATAACCACATTCTTGCTCCTTTCAAATGAAGACGCAACCCTAATACAAAGTCTCTAAGCAACTTGAGCGACAAGCCCCCAAAAATAATAAGGCAATTTTTGGGGGGGATACAAATATAAAACTGAATATAGTCTCTTTCCTCCAGATCCTTACAGTCTCCTTAGGTACTCAACATATGAACATATAAAAATCACATAATTTGCAAATGTAGAGAAAGACAAAGGGGAATTAAGAAACTTAAACAAGAAAAAAAGGTGAAAAGTGAAGAAGGAAAGATTTCCAAGAGTGAAATGACACTCTGTACAAAGTCCTGGACAGGTTCAATTCAACATCAAGTTCAAGAACAGCAAATAAGCAAGTTTTCCTGGAATATGGAATATGTGGAGGGTAGTGAAATGAAATATCTTGAAAAACAAGCTAGCACCCATTTGAGAAGGACCTTGAGTGCCAAATGAAGAATGTTTTATTTTATAGTCAATAAGGAGCCACTGGATACTTTTTTTTAAGATCAGGGTTCAGAGTAAGAAAGGTAATAGTCAAATGTATGCCTTAATATTACTTTAGTAGTTGTGACAAATATAGATTGTAAAAACAAAATAGTGGAAATAGATTATTTAGACGATTACCCAAAGAGTCCAAGAAAAAGGGAAAAAATGAAAAGTAGAGTAATGGCTTGAAGAAAAAAAAAACATGGATCTAAAAAGAGATGTGGAGAAAGAAACAACAGGCTTTGACAATTGTTGGAATAGATGAAAGAGATTAAGTTTCATGGATGACTATGAAATTGGTGAAAACTCTGTATGACTACAAGGGTGCTGAAGCCCTCAGGTGTAATAGGAAAGTTTGGGAGAGAGATAGGTTAAGAAAGGAAGACAATTAGTTCACTTTCTGAACATGTTGAGTTTGAGATACCTAAGGATCATGGAATTGGAGATCGGCAGACACTTAAAATGGGAATTTCACCTCATAAGAGAAATGATGACAGGCCATAGAAATGAAGAGGTCTTTTGAAAAAAAAAAAGGAACTAAATCCCATGGAAGATGATAAAATGCCTGAGTCTAAAAAAAAAGAAAAGAAAAGAAAAAAGAGGCCAGAAGAAATAGAGGGAATACTCATGCTTGGGGAGCAAGATGAGTTTGAGCAAAGGAAAGTCAGAAAGAGTGGTCAGATAGATAGAAGAACTAAGAAAGGGTACTATCAAGAACCCAGAAATGAGAACATATATCTAGGAAGAAATTGACAACAATATAAAAAATTGGGACGGGTGAAGAGAACTGAGAAAAATTCACTGGTGTTAAATCATTCAAATATTTTCTTTAACTTTGGAGAGAACAATTTCAACTAAATAATGGGGGGTGGAGGAGAGAAGCCAAATGACATGAAACTGAAAAGGGAGTGATAGGGAAAGAAATGAAGCTAGTGAATGCAGAAGAATTTGGATATGACTTTGGACATTAAATGGAGGAGAGAAATAGTAGAAAAGATTTGGGGGATGGCAGGATGTGAAGGGATGGGAGACATTTGGGTTTATTTCTAGATAAGAAGAAAGACAGCAATAAGTATAGATTGAAAATGGAAGAGAAGAAAGGGGCTCAAAGGGTCCAAGTGACTGACCCAAAGTTACATAACTGACAAATAAAAAATTGAACCCCTGAATCTTCTAACTCCAAATATCTCTGGGCACATCCTTTTAGGAGATCAGAGACAAGGAAAGCTTGGTTAGCTGTCATGGCATCTAGGAAAGGAGCTGCAAAAACACTGCAACTTGAAAGGCTGAAGAAACACAAAATTTAGCAAAATACTAAGTTTATTCTCAACACCAAATATTTCCATAATACTTCTATGTCAGCTGAATAAAAAAATGGATCTTCCAGTGCCCATCACCACTTTGTACATGGAAATACCCCAGATAATCTCTCTGTTAACTTTCACCCTCACTTTCAGTGATTCTTCAACTTATAGACCTTGAAAAGCTCTAATATATGAGCTATAACTACTGTGGGATTAGCTGTGCTCTACAAAATCTAGAATTATGCTGCATAAAACAAAATATCCTTTGAGACAAGACCTATTTTGTTCTATCTTTATACCTCCAGTGCCTAGAACAGTGCTGACATATAGTTGGTGCTTAATAAATATTTGTTGAAAAAAATGAAGGAATTCTAAGATGTTCACATTAAAGGCTTCTTTGCTTTTCCCTTCACTAGTATTTGCATTCTAAAAGAGAAAGCCCTAAATTAGAGGAATTCGTGATGAGCATGGGAAAATAATTAGGAGGAATATAAATTTGGTATGGAAAAATTTTGTGGAAATCTATTTGTGTAGATCCATGAGACACAAAGAGGCTGACATTCTTCCTCACTGACAACACTTTCATTAGGTGAGAGAAGAGTTGTAGCTTTCTCACAATGGCCATTCAAGTGTGTCTCTCATTCCTGAGGAGCTAAGCTCCCCCCTGTGCCCTCCACCATTGTCCAATATCGGCCCTGTTGCTCCATGAGCTGTCTATGGGTGCCGCTCTCCTGAATGACCCCTTCTTCCAGGAAGAGAATCTGGTCAGCCCTTTCCACAGAGCTGAGGCGCTGGGTGATGAGGAGCACGGCCTGAGGGAGCTTCCTGGGGACCTCATACAGGAGATGCTCCACCTGTAGAAAGAAGGCACAGGTGCTGTTAGTAGTTCAGAAAGCCTCATGCACAAATCATAGCATTAGTGCCATTGATTGTCTCATTCCATGTGACTCCTGACTGCCTTTCCATCCCATAGAACTGGCTGTAAGGAGAAAAGAAAACCCCAGCACATCCCTGGGCACAGTTCTGTGTTTAATCAAGCTTTTTGGTCATGCTAATAATGATGATGTTGAAGGGAAAAAAGGAAAAGAAGTTAAATAGAAGGATTTTATCTGCAAGCTTTGTATATTATAAGCTTTCTCAAACAGAAAATTCTCTTGGCACTGCAGGAAGGAATTAGGTTTGCCTTCAGCTTTAAGGATTTGGGATTGAGAGGAGCAGAAGTTGCTGTCTCACCCATAACTGGTTGTCTGTATCCAGGGCACTGGTGGCATCATCTAAGATCAGGATCGGGGGGTTCCGGATCAGAGCCCGAGCCAGGGCCACAGCCTGCCGCTGACCACCTGATAGCTGGCTCCCAGACTCCCCAATCTCTGGGGAGAGAACAGATGCATGGAGAGCAGAACCATTACAGTCACACAAAACATATGCTATTTCCATGGACTGAAAGGGACAGAGGGAGCTGAGACCAGACCCTCAACACAGGAGTGAGATGGTTTTCTGGGAGAGTTCATGGACACCAAAGTTCTTACTCCACCCATCTTTGAGAGACCTGCTCTGAAAAACAGAAGTCTGAAGGAGTGGGAGCAAACTCACCTAACCCTATGTCTAGTCAGCCCCAAACCATGTTCCATATGCCTTCCAGTCATCCATGAGGACATCTTGCCATGGGCCCTGCCACTGCACATGTACATTTGCCTGCAATCTCCACCTCTTGCTTTGTACACCCTATCAATAATCCCAAAACTTTTGAAAAGGGTCATTAGACTACTCTATGGATTGCTCATCACCCTTGTGATTCTACAGATTGAAAATAACCACTACTCACCTCTCTCTCTCTCTCTCTCTCTCTCTCTCTCTCTCTCTCTCTCTCTCTCTCTCTCTCTCTCTCTCTCTCTCCATATAAAATGTATATATACACACACACATTACATATTCTCTGCCTTATTGAAATGCAAGCTACTTGAGGGCAGGAACTTTTATTGGTATTTGTGTGCCTAGAATTTACGACAGCACTTGGCACATAGTTAGCACTTAATAATAATAATAGCCAACATTTATGTAGCACTTCCTATGTGCCATGCTCTATGCTGAGCCCTTTATAATTACTATTTCATTTGGTCTCCAAGAAACCTGAAGGTAGATGTTGTTGTTATCCCTACTTCACAGATGAAGAAACTGAGGCAAGCAGAGGAGTAGCTTGTCCAGTGTCACACAGCTGAGATTAAATATGAACATTTATATTTTTGAGGCAGCTGGATAGCATAGTGGATAGAGGCTGGGTATGGAATAAAAAAGATCTGAGTTCAAATAAGGCTTCAGACACTTAGCTAGCCATGTAACCCTGTGATTTTCCGTTTCAAGAGCAAATATGATGATAAT